>NC_084733.1:9574589-9589589 GCF_033978785.1 Entelurus aequoreus | reverse complement strand
CATACACACACACTCAGAGTTCACAACTGGGAATTGGATCCAATTACTGGGGAACCAATCACATGTCTTCTTCCTTGCTGATGCTGGGACCAATTTTCAGGTGGAGCTTCTGCAAAACACTGTTGTTAGGACTAGCATACACTAGATGGCACTGGACTGGATACTGGATGACTACAATGACACAGAAGGAACAATTATGTTAAAAAACATTTTAGGCTATAGTCATCATTGAGTCCATTTGGTGTCATAGTATTGAGTGTGTAGATCCAGAACATTTCTCTCTGTGATAGTTTTTTCAAAATATCTCCTCCTCTTTTGGGCATCATGATTTGTTCAATCCCATAGAATCTTAATGAAGAGGGTGAACCGTGGTTTGCTTCAGAGTAATGTCTTGCAATGGCATAGTCCATATTGCCTGTACGAATTGCTGTTTTGTGCTCAGATATTCTTTGTTTTAGCGGCCTTTTGGTTTTTCCAATGTAGGCTAAGCTACAGGGACATAATAGCATGTAGACCACATGAGTTGACTTACAGTTGATGAATTCCCTTATTGGAATTTTCTTCCCAGTGTGAGGATGGTTAAATGATTTAGTTTTTGTTGTATTGTTACAGCAGGCACAGTTACCACATCTATACATGCCTGTTGTTGTTGTTGTTGTCAACCATGTGGTGGTCTTTTTGGGAATCATATTCTTATACATGACCATGTTTTTAATTGTAGGCGCTCTCCTGAAAGCAAAAAGAGGTGGGGATTTGCAGAGGTCCTTTAGTGTTTCTTCTGCTTGGAGCACATGCCAGTGTTTCTTGAGTGTCTCCTTTATTTGTGAAGCACAATGGTTGAATTCAGTGGAGAAACAGGCCCGGCTTGGATTCTTAGTTTTCTGAATGTTGGACAGGAGATCAGTACGAGCAGTAGTATTAGCTCGCTGTATGGCTTTCTGAATAGAGTTAGAGGCATAACCTCTTTCTTTGAACCGAGCAGCCATGATTATTTCTTTGGAGTGAAAGTCCTCAAGGTCTGAACAGTTGCGTTTGAGCCTCAAAAACTGACCCACTGGGATATTGTCCTTTAGGGGTTTGGGATGATTGCTTGTGGCATGTAATATTGAATTTCGTTCCATATCTTTTCTATAAATAGAAGTGTGAATAGCTCCTGTTTCATCTTTATGTATGCTCAAATCCAAATAATTAATCTTTTCAGTGCTATGTTCACAGGTGAATTTAAGGAACGCTGAACTATTGTTGAGATATTTCACAAAGTCCATCAATTCTTCTTGCGTCCCCTCCCAAAATATCAGGATGTCATCAATGTATCGTTTGTACAGTTTTATATTTGAATGGTAAGGGTTACTATTTGGGTCATGTATGACTTCTTCTTCCCATTTCCCTACCACTAATCCAGCTACAGAGGGCGCTGTTGCGGTCCCCATCGCAGTCCCTGCTTGTTGGAGATACCATTTGGAGTCATACAGCATGTAGTTGTGACTCAGTACATAGTGTAACAATTCTAATAGAAATTCATTAGGGGGATTGTGTGTTGCTTCTCTCTTGGATAGGTAATAGGCCACAGAGTTCAAAGCATCTTCATGGGGAATGCAACCATATAGGTTTTCAACATCAAGAGACACCAATATTGTATTCTGATTTGCAGTATATTCAGTCAGACAGTTAAGTACATCTTTTGTGTCTCCAAGGTAGGCGGGTAGGTCTTTCACAAAATCTTTCAAGAAGAAGTCAACATATTTTGACAATGGTTCAGTCACTGAGCCTCTTCCTGAGACTATTGGCCTCAATGGGGGTTCTGTAGGATGTTTATGGATTTTGGGAAGACAATATATGATGGGGGTGACTGGGTGCTGGTTAGTCAGATAGGCATGCTCATTTTTTGTGATCCAGTTTGATTCGAATGCAACTTTCAGCAGACTGTCAATTTCAGATTTAAATTCATCCATAGGATTTTTCTCTAGCTTCCTGTAGGTGGGGCTGTTCAAAAGTTCAAGCATTTTCTGATGGTAGTATTCAGTGTCAAGGATACACACAGCTCCTGCTTTGTCTGCTGAGCGGATAGTGATTTCTGGATTGTTCTCCAACTCTTCTAATGCATTGCGCTCTTCAGAACTCAAGTTTGAGTATTTTGGGCCTTTATCTTTTTTTAACATTTTTTCAAGATCATTCTCAACTAATTTGTTAAATGTCAAAATCGCAGGGCTTAGGTTGGTGAAAGGGCAAAATGATGACTTTGGAGCAAAGGGAGAAGGTTTTTGTGTTCCAGTTTTACTCTCTTCACTTTGTGATGACTGTTCAGTTGAATATGCTGCATTTTTATGGAGAGGAGAGAAAAAGTGTTTCAAATGAAGTTGTCTCATGAACTTATAGGTGTCAACTTTTAGGTTGAAAGCATTGACTTTGTTGGTTACTGCAAATGAAAGACCTTTATTTAGAACTGAGGTTTGGGCTGGGGTGAGTGGAACTTTAGACAGATTCACTATGGGTGATTGAATTGTCTTGGGGATCTCCTGGGTGGACCTCTTCCCTCGTTTGCCCCGCCTCGTCTTCCTCTTCCTCTTCCACGTTGGTGTGGGTGGGGTAGATCTAAAAAAGGTGCTCTGCGGTTGGTTGTCAGATCCTCACTCTCACTTGATTGGTCACTCACAGCTGAGGGATAGTCATCAGATTGACGATAGACACCTGGTTTGGCTCTGATTCTCTGTCTTCCTCTGTAGGTTGGTTTTTGCCATTGGTAAACTGTTCCCTCTTTGTAGTCATTCAAATCACGTTGGTATTTCTTCATTTTGTATTGTTTGAGTTGTATCTTGAATGAGTCCAATGACTTCAACATTTTCTCTTCCATTTGGGTGACCTCCTCTAATCCCTGGAGGTTGTGAATTTTTGTCTCAAGAGCTTTTATGATTTCAAGTTTTTTTGACTGCTCAGCTTTTGACTTTTCAATGATCAATACTTCTAGATCTAATGAACATTTGTTTAGGATTTGTTCCCACTTCTTCATAAAGTCAGGGTCATCTGTGCCAAAGGCTGGAATTTTGTTGATTCGAAGCCCTCTGGGGATACGTTGCTGTCGTCTGTACTCAGACAGTGTAACAGCATGCCACAGTAATCGTGTCTCCTGTTTCTTTAAATCTTCAAGTTCAGAAAAAAGGCCTTTAGTATCTGTGCTTTGATTTTCAGTTTGGACCCAGTTTTCAAATTCAGTGTGGGGCAACAGAATACTCTCTATGTCTTCCTCTGAATAGTTAAATGTCTCTGACCTTGCTTCGGTCTGCTGATTGAGTAGCTCAAATGATGTGGCCATTGTGGTTGTATTTGTCCGATTTTAGATTGGAGCAGCAATTTCAAAAGATAACTGGTTCAAAAAGGAGATTGCGCTTCTCAATGTGATTCAAGATGGAGTGCCAAACCCAAAAAAAAAAGTAATCCAGTAAATGTTTCAAAAATGTTTGAAAAGGTAGCACATCCCAAAATTAAGACTAGTAGGACAAAATACTCACATTTCACTTGATTTATTGCTCACATCAAAAAAGAGGAACGCTTACGCGTTTCGGCACGTGGCCTTCGTCAGAGCGTTTAAGAGTACATACAATTTCAGTGTCAATTTATACATACACACACACTCAGAGTTCACAACTGGGAATTGGATCCAATTACTGGGGAACCAATCACATGTCTTCTTCCTTGCTGATGCTGGGACCAATTTTCAGGTGGAGCTTCTGCAAAACACTGTTGTTAGGACTAGCATACACTAGATGGCACTGGACTGGATACTGGATGACTACAATGACACAGAAGGAACAATTATGTTAAAAAACATTTTAGGCTATAGTCATCATTGAGTCCATTTGGTGTCATAGTATTGAGTGTGTAGATCCAGAACATTTCTCTCTGTGATAGTTTTTTCAAAATATCTCCTCCTCTTTTGGGCATCATGATTTGTTCAATCCCATAGAATCTTAATGAAGAGGGTGAACCGTGGTTTGCTTCAGAGTAATGTCTTGCAATGGTTTTAAATAGGTTAAACTCCAATCTACACTTTGTTAGAATATATAACAAATTGGACCAAGCTATATTTCTAACAAAGACAAATCATTATTTCTTCTAGATTTTCCAGAACAAAAATTTTAAAAGGAATTCAAAAGACTTTGAAATAAGATTTAAATTTGATTCTACAGATTTTCTAGATTTGCCAGAATAGTTTTTTTGAATTTTAATCATAATAAGTTTGAAGAAATATTTCACAAATATTCTTCGTCGAAAAAACAGAAGCTAAAATGAAGAATTAAATTAAAATTTATTTATTATTCTTTACAATAAAAAAAAATAATTTACTCGAACATTGATTTAAATTGTCAGGAAAGAAGAGGAAGGAATTTAAAAGGTATATGTGTTTAAAAATCCTAAAATCCTTTTTAAGGTTGTATTTTTTCTCTAAAATTGTCTTTCTGAAAGTTATAAGAAGCAAAGTAAAAAAAATAATGAATTTATTTAAACAAGTGAAGACCAAGTCTTTAAAATATTTTCTTGGATTTTCAAATTTTATTTGAGTTTTGTCTCTCTTAGAATTAAAAATGTCGGGCAAAGCGAGACCAGCTTGCTAGTAAATAAATAACATTTAAAAAATAGAGGCAGCTCACTGTTAAGTGCTGCTATTTGAGCTATTTTTAGAACAGGCCAGCGGGCGACTCAACTGGTCCTTACAGGCTACCTGGTGCCCGCGGGCACCGCGTTGGTGACCCCTGTTCTAAACATTTCTTCACAAAAAAAAAATCTTTAACATCAATATTTATGAAACATGTCCACAAAAAAATCTAGCTGTCAACACTGAATATTGCATTGTTGCATTTCTTTTCACAGTTCTTTTTGACAGACATTTTAGTGAGGGTCAAACCATCATGGCATGGGGGAAACTCTGCGTTTATGGTAATGAATGGAATAGCCTACTTGATTTGATGTTCAGTTTATGAACTTACATTCATATTTTGTTGAAGTATTATTCAATAAATATATTTATAAAGGATTTTTGAATTGTTGCTATTTTTAGAGTATTTAAAAAAAATCTCACGTACCCCTCGGCATACCTTCAAGTACCCCCAGGGGTACGCGTTAGGGATGGGCGATACCACACTTTTAGGATTCGATACGATACCGATACTTTTTCTTGCATTTTCATCGATACCGATACCATTAATTTCTTATTGGCAATTTTTGTCAGTCAAAAATATTATTACTATTATTATTTAAGACAAATCACAAGACAAATACAGACCATTTATACCACATGTATTATGGTCAATATATAATAAAAGTAAAATTAAAATAAATAACATAAATATGAAAAATAAATTAAATATTATATATCATAATAATTATATATAATAATAATTAGATATTAGGGCTTTCAAATTAACTGTCAAATCCGAATTGCAAGAAGCTGCAGTTATTTTTTAAAGTTTGTGATATAATTAGCAATTAATGAAATATGAAATAGGCTAATGTTTTCGAAATGTAAGAAATCATGTTACAGATTAAAACCAAAATCACATTCAATCATATATTTCAAGATTTTCTTGGAAAAAAATAAAACTGTAATGCAAAGATGAAGAATCTCCAAATTGTATCTCTTTCTTATCTTGTTTTAAATACTCAAGCAATTTTCAACTAACAGTAAATTCCCCTGTGTGGAAATTATTTGAATTTAGGATAATCATTTAAACAAAAATATTCAGTAAACATTACTAAAAAAAAAAAAAAACAATGCCTGTTTGAAGTCAACAATTGGACAACACTGGCTGCATCGCTGTCGGCTGGCTGTGTGTGTGTGTGTGTGTGTGTGGGTGTGTGTGTGTGTGTGTGTGTGTGTGTGTGTGTGTGTGTGTGTGTGTGTGTGTGGGTGTGTGTGTGTGTGTGTGTGTGTGTGTTTTGCACGTTGACGACGCTCATTCGCTGTCTCTAGCTGTGACGTCACTGGGCCAGCTCTATACTCTGCCAGGTACAGGGGTGTCCCAGCACATAGTAAGTTAAGTAAGTCATCAAAAACATCTGAAAGTGATGCTTGCACCTCCCACACGCCGTTTTTTGGTTTATATCGATACTTTTTTCAGAAAAGTGATGCCAAATGAGTAGCGTGTGAGTATCGATATATCGATACCACAGGATCGATACGCACATCCCTAGTACGCGTACCCCCATTTGAGAACCACTGCATTAGTGTATGCAGTTTTGCTCTAATGTGGCGTGTAACTATTTTGAAAGTAGGGATTATTTGAATATATTTGACATAATACATTTTAGAAAATTCGCTCTAAAATTCGGCGTGATGTGTGTCCACATGGCGAGGGTTAAATCAACCGATTTGAGGAAGTAAACTTCTCTGATAATGACAAGGCCTTCAATACTAACTTTATCTCCGTCCGACATGTTTGCCAACGTTTGCTCCGACTTTGAGCAGTGCTTGGGGACTACATTGCAGTCTTTGAAAATGTGCTTAAAGGTATAGTATCAATCATATTAACTCCATAGCTGGCTTTTTTCTTACTAGTTTGTCAGCTTTTGGCGAGTTGTTGCATCACGTCATGAAGCTAGTTATCGTTTGGATAAAGTTAACCCACGAGCAGTTTTATTTTAACAAATATATAATGCACCTGTGCGACGATTTGGTAAACTAGTTTTATATTGTTTATTAGTCGACGGCCTATCAAAAATGTACTTGTCATGCTAGTGCTGATTGGGGTGCTTTGAGATTCGTCGAGTTACCGTGAATTGATTAACGTGGACCCCGACTTAAACAAGTTGAACAACTTATTCGGGTGTTACCATTTAGTGGTCAATTGTACTGTACTGTGCAATCTACTAATAAACGTTTCAAACAATCAGCATTTTCGTATTACATAATATTACATCATTATCATGTATCGTCGAACATTTCAAATATTTTAAAACTTAAAAAAAAATATATATATATATAAATATATTTATTTTATTTTAATTTTATTTTTAAACTTTATGTAATGGAACATTTGAAAACAAAAACAGCTAAAATGTATAAACCAGTAAATTGTAGTCTTATTTTTTATTTCATTCAATCAACATTATATTAAAAATAACTGATTCAACATTAAAATAAATCAATGAAAAGTACCAGACAGAAGTGTAAATACTATAATCACACAAATACATTATTAGCTATTTAACTCAGAAGACTAGTAAGGCCATATTTGTATTTCACAAAATAAATAAAACATCAGCTTACTCAGTCCTATATTTTCATCATCATGATTAAAAAACAATGTACATTGTTTTGTTCCACTGTCAAGTGTGTTTCATATACTAACACTATGTCACTGTTCTATAACTATTTTTTTTTTTTAACATCTCGGTTTTTTAGGTTATATTAACCTGTACTTTGTGTTTACAAATCTGTTATGGAATTTTTCTTTGTGCCTTGTACATCATTTTTAAAAATATTACACTCTACCAGTTCATTATATTTCAATCAGTTTAACGGTTTGAATAGTGGGTTTGTGGGTTCCCCGTATCCATTTCTACAAATACAGCTCCCTTTTGTAAAAGGAAGATTGTATTTAAATGTGTAAGTGGTATGTTTACACTTGCAAAATTCAATATGCCTGAAAAAGAGTAGGAAGAAACTGAATTTACTTAATCCGTCTCCATGTGATGATCAGTTCGATTCAATGTGATGATCAGTTCGCTTCTTGTGTTTAACAAGTTAGCACTTTCTAATATAGAAAGATGATGCCCTTTTGCTTATTTTCCCCCATTTTGCATGCTTTGTTTAATTGTATTTCCTCGATGTGCCCGTTAGCACTCTAGACCCCACTGTTACTGCATTTTCAGCTTCCCAAAATTGCTTGTTGATCAGCTTAGTGTCAGCTAACCTTTCAGCAGTGAGCACACATGCATGAATTGCATATTTTTGACTTATGTGAAGGTTGATGTGGGCGACCGTTGCCCACTTTGTCTGCTACACAAGCTCATGACACCCGGAAAGCCAGTCAGGATGCTGCTGCTGCTACGGTTGTGCAACACACACTCACACCAACACACAAAGACGTTTAGATTTAGTCAGTATAGAGCTTTCAAGACCACAGTGATACTAACATTGTGAAGCACTTCAACCAGGTATGACAATTACTGTTGTTATGGTTTTCATCTTGTGTTGACTAATCCTCACCTGTTCATTGTTTTATTTAGAGACCGTGTGACATCTAATGACCACAATTGTATGACTTTCTGTGCCTACTTGATACATTACTCTACATGAAAGTTTTACATGTAATTTTAGCACATGAAAACTTAAAGCTGGTTCTTTTTAGTGTTTTAAGTCAAGTGTTATTCTCTTATTGAATATAAAAAAAATAAGGAACTCAAGTTGGCTGAGGAAGTGACTGCTTGGATTTCTCAATAATGGTTTATGTCCCACATGACTGAGGTCGATAAAATGAGAAGTATAAAGTGCGAAACTTTGGTATTGCTGTTGGCGTTTGACGTTGCAAATAGTCATTGGCATTTTGGAGGCATGCAGTTGGAACAAGGCAGCGTATTTAAGATGTGTGGAGGGTCTCTGTGTCACCAACTGCTGACAGGGCAACTTTAAAGCTGTGAGTCAATGCAGTTTTTAAACAGCCTTGGTTTCCTCCAATTACATTTTTAATTTACATTTCTCAACAGAGGGATACATTACATTACTTGGGTTGGGAGTTTTTTTGCTGCACGCTGGATTTTTTTCTAATTGTTTACCTTTATTTTAATAAAATCTACAGTATTGGTGTGGAACATTATCGGCTGTTCAAATTTAGAGCTACTTGTATTTGCTCTTTGTTGCTTGGAAGTCATCATCTACTATTTGATACGAATTTAACATCACCCAAAGGACTTAAAAAATAAAAAATAAAAGACAAATGTCATTAACCGCATAAAAGTAAAACAGAACCAGACTCAGCATTTTAAGAATGGCTCAGTCATATTCTGCTTACTCAGCAAACGTTTTTCCTAATGTAGTCTATTTAAGTTCAGAGAAAACCTTCTATGTGACTGAACCATATTTGATTGGTGTTCGAAAATTATATGCCTGTTTATCAGTTAGTTGTAAGATTGTCAACAATCCTTTTTTGTCTGCTCCTTCATCAGGCTGCCTTCCCCATATCTGTGTCACCCTCCATGGCTGCTGATGACTACAACCCTGTAAGTTTGTTCATATCTTAAAAGTCTGGACCCCTCTGTTTTGTTAGCTCAGAGTATTGAGCTAAAAAATGTGTGCGTCAACATGTCCAATTATTGACACAGCTATCTGGATTTTTTAATGTTTTCTATGCAACCAAAATGATGTTGTATATATTTTTGGTCAGAAGAGACACATTTGCAAAACTTGCTATCTCGTTCATATCATAACTGATTTGCTTGTGACCCTAATATGTGGTAATAACTAAAAGATGACAATATGGCTTACTTGGAGAGACAATTTCTGAAACAGGAAGCTAACATACTGTTGGGCAAGGCATTTCCATTAGGGGTGCAACTAATGGGTATTTTGATAGTCGATTTATCATCATCGACTATATTAAAGATTACTTGCAAATTGGATTAAGAAGCATCCAACTATTGAGTAGCTCTAATTAAATAATTTTTTTGTATATATAATTGTATTATTATTGAATAATTTAAATGTAACTTGTGATATTTATGCATGTGCTAACTAACAAAAATAATAATGGTGATGTCTTTCAGAAATACAAACCCTGTTTCTATATGAGTTGGGAAATTGTGTTAGATGTAAATAAAAACGGAATACAATGATTTGCAAATAATTTTCAACCCATATTCAGTTGAATATGCTACAAAGACAACATATTTGATGTTCAAACTGATAAACATTTTTTTTTTTGCAAATAATCATTAACTTTACAATTTGATGCCAGCAACACGTGACAAAGAAGTTGGGAAAGGTGGCAATAAATACTGATAAAGTTGAGGAATGCTCATCAAACACTTATTTGGAACATCCCACAGGTGAACAGGCAAATTGGGAACAGGTGGGTGCCATGATTGGGTATATAAGTAGATTCCATGAAATGCTCAGTCATTCACAAACAAGGATGGGGCGAGGGTCACCACTTTGTCAACAAATGCGTGAGCAAATTGTTGAACAGTTTAAGAAAAACCTTTCTCAAGCAGCTATTGCAAGGAATTTAGGGATTTCACCATCTACGTTCCTTAATATCATCAAAGGGTTCAGAGAATCTGGAGAAATCACTGCACGTAAGCAGCTAAGCCCGTGACCTTCGATCCCTCAGGCTGTACTGCATCAACAAGCGACATCAGTGTGTAAAGGATATCACCACATGGGCTCAGGAACACTTCAGAAACCCACTGTCAGTAACTACAGTTGGTCGCTACATCTGTAAGTGCAAGTTAAAACTCTCCTATGCAAGGCGAAAACCGTTTATCAACAACACCCAGAAACGCTGTCGGCTTCACTGGGTCTGAGCTCATCTAAGATGGACTGATACAAAGTGGAAAAGTGTTCTGTGGTCTGACTAGTCCACATTTCAAATTGTTTTTGGAAACTGTTGACGTCGTGTCCTCCGGACCAAAGAGGAAAAGAACCATCCGGATTGTTATAGGCGCAAAGTTGAAAAGCCAGCATCTGTGATGGTATGGGGGTGTATTAGTGCCCAAGACATGGGTAACTTACACATCTGTGAAGGCGCCATTAATGCTGAAAGGTACATACAGGTTTTGGAGCAACATATGTTGCCATCCAAGCAACGTTACCATGGACACCCCTGCTTATTTCAGCAAGACAATGCCAAGCCATGTGTTACATCAACGTGGCTTCATAGTAAAAGAGTGCGGGTACTAGACTGGCCTGCCTGTAGTCCAGACCTGTCTCCCATTGAAAATGTGTGGCCCATTATGAAGCGGAGACCAACAACTTAAGCTGTACATCGAGCAAGAATGGGAAAGAATTCCACCTGAGAAGCTTAAAAAATGTTTCTCTTCAGTTCCCAAACGTTTACTGAGTGTTGTTAAAAGGAAAGGCCATGTAACACAGTGGTGAACATGCCCTTTCCCAACTACTTTGGCACGTGTTGCAACCATGAAATTCAAAGTTAATTATTATTTGCAAAAAAAAATAAAGTTTGAGTTTGAACATTAAATATCTTGTCTTTGTAGTGCATTCAATTGAATATGGGTTGAAAATGATTTGCAAATCATTGTATTCCGTTTATATTTACATCTAACACAATTTCCCAACTCATATGGAAACAAGGTTTGTATTTATTCCTACTGTAACTGTGCTGCTCATTAGAGCTGTATGAAGTTGCCCACCACCCCTCTCAAAACCCTGTAAAATAGTCTAATTCATTTGTGCTAGGTTTGTGTCGTTGAAGGGGTTGTTTGTGCTGTTATCGTTTGCGTTATTAAAGATTATTTTATAGGTCAATCAAGGTTCAGCCAGCCTATTTTTCCGAATTAAACCAAAAGTCTAATTTGTTTGTGCCGTTCAAATTATTGATTGTTATTTTCCGATTTTGAGATTTTACATATTAAATTTACGAAAGTGACGTCTTCAAATGCCAATGTATGGACGGTGCTGATTTACCAGCTGGGAAACTGCATCCCTGCAGAGGCCCTGTACACCTTTTGTTAAACTAAACAGACACAACAACAGGCTTTAGTCATCATACAAGTCATCCTGCAACTATTGATGACAGATTCTTTAGCTTTTTTCTGATGGACTAAATCATCAGGCGTTTCAGCTCGATGTTCCTTTGGAAAAATGTATCAAATTCATCCTGGAAAAGGTTGAATACAAAGACAAACTGTATTAAGCACCAAAAGGGGAACATACTGTACAATTTTGAAGCTTGGCACCTGTACTTGTGTTATTAATTAGCACATTTGGCAGGCGGTTAAGTCCCTGTACATTTGTGTTTCAAAGAGCCAAGTCTATCCATCAATCACCAGCTATTGACAGAAAAGCCTACTACTGTAAGGAGTGTCACGGTCATGTCTATTTAACATGTAACAGGGAGCCTGGAATTAACAGCCCAATGGTGTTCAAAAACACAAATGACTCCCTGCACACTGCGTTTTTGGTATGGAGACTTGCGTGTGCAGGTAGCCCCAGAGCTGTGCGAGGGCAGAATGCAACTCCTTACTTTTACTTTAAAAACAAGATGTAAAACGATTTCTTTTGTCACGTTTGATCTGCAACTGTGACTGCCTGAAGAAAAAGAACATTGGATTTAAGATTTTTTCATTAGGACAGTTTCCCAAATCACAATCTGTGGAGCATGCATAATACCTATTACGTGCTATCACTATTGAGGTGTTGAGTGAAGCCGAATGTAATGAGAGTTCTGAGCCCTATTATGATAAGAAAGGTGAAATAAATACTTGAAAGCAAATATTGCACAGGGGTGTGTTTCCATTCCAGATGTCAAGGGTGAGTAACAGAAACGAGTGGATGCATGTGTTCAAATCCAGACTGACGTCCGACAGTGGGTAACTGAAATATGTGAGGAGAGCAGGTCACTTGCCATGGCTGATGGGGATTGTGATAACATCCACTTCCTCCCTGAGATTATTCCCATATAATACGACTTTCAAGTTACTTACCTCTCTGGGAAGGAATAATAGTCATACTATTCCACAGCACCTGCATCTTTGCAAGTTCAGCCGCAGTTGAAGCAGAGTTCAAAAATATAAAACAAGGTCTTTTCAAACATGGATACTTAAAAAAAAGAACATTTGACATGTGTTAAATTGTATTTCTGGACTGTATCCTGTCAAAAATACAATAAACAAACCATGAAAACTTACCTACAAGGGTGGATCGTTTTATGCCCGCCATCTTTCTTTCATCGCAAGAAACATGCAGATTTGTTCTGCAAAAAAAACAAAATAAATGATGATGATGCCATTCACCCTGCATCCACTGTAGAATGGCATATGCAAATGGATGCTTACCCAAAATTATCTTTGCTAAACACTTGTGCATTTGATGCCTTATGACAGAGCTACTTATGTAGTGCTTTCTGTGACAACATGTCTCTTGAAAATGTAACACAGCTACCAATTTCTTAAACTGGTAAAAGCCTGATACCACACAGGGTGTGACCCAACAGGTCTACATAGACAGGGCCAGATTGCTGAAGGAAATATTCAAATTTGTCCAACTAACATTTGGTACACTACAAAGAGATGGGCAATGCAACCTATGCACTATAATGCAGAAAACCCCTGCAAATAATCAAGTATATATTCCTCAAAACAATGTTCTTCACAGTATTGCAACCTAAACAAACTAAGCACAAGGCCAGTTGCCTTAATCTTTACCTCCATTGGTGTCCTCCAGACCTCTGTCATGTTTCATCTTGTGACTGCTGTGGTAGAGGGACTTAGTCTTTCTGACCTTCTGATAAATCGAGAAGACACCAAAACAGAAAACAGTGCATGTGTAGAGAGGGTTATCTACAGTTACAGGCTAGGAGAACTTTTTTTCATTGACTCTCACCTTGGCAGCCATTTCTCGGCAACTCCAGCACAAAGGGATGTCCACCAGAGAGGATTTTCCTTGTGTGAATTCCTCTCCAACATAGTGCTCCAAGGACAGACATTCACATTGAGGGTGGTCAGTCATTGCTTTTCTGGCAGGTGCTAAATAAAACACAAAATAGTGCTAGCAAAACGTTGAGTGTTCATAGGTCATATTGCTCATGTTAAATAATTATATTTGCATCTTCTCCCAGTATTGAGGGTGTTTTGATGATCAGCATATATTTAGCATAATAATGAAGACAGAGATAACAGTTACATGAGAGAGAGAGAGAGAGAGAGAGAGAGAGAGAGAGAGAGCGAGCGTGTGTGCGTGCGTGTGACGCTTTGAGTATGAAACAGGATGTTCCACACCATCTCTTTTTTGTGAGCTGTTTGGTCAATCACATCACCCTCACCCATTCTCGCCTCTTTTCTCTGCTGCTTAAGGTCTCCCTGCGACACAAGTCAAAGAAGAAGAGCCGGGGGGGTAAGTTGTCATCCTCCAGTCCACATCGGATTGTCTGTTGGGCCCCTTTACAGTAATTTGGAGCCTCTGTGGGCGTGCGTCAAGTTGGCAGGACTATTAGTGTCCATAGCTCTTACTTTCAGTTCTGCTTAACTTGTGCCCAGTAGCCAATGGAAACAAATTTGTTTTTCATTGCCCTTTTGTGACTCATATCTGGAAAAAGTAGGCTAAAAATAGCATACAAAATAATATATGTATTTTTTATCTTTTATTTTTTGGTTATAATGTTGGCACTTGTTGTGACCTGTTTTTAGGTGAATGGAAATGTTTGATCTTCCACACATTCTTTAACTGTTTGCGTGTGTCTCACTGTGGCTTTTGTCTTGCACAGGCAATGCTGTGATGAGCAGGCGGCGTGTGTCAGTCAAAGAGCTCGGGCAGCCAGACCACGAAGGCTGGCTGTACAGGAAGAAGAAGAGCATGGGCTTCCTGGGAATCAAATGGAAGAAGTTCTGGTTTGTTCTGAAGAAGACAGCACTGTATTGGTACACAAATCCTGTGGTGAGCATTTCTGTGTTTTCTGACTTGGTTTTTCACTTGTGATGATCTACAATAAACTTACAGAAAGTGAGGAAGCAGCAGACCACTCAATGATATAAACATAGGGACACACAGTAGTGATCACGGCGCTGCTATAAATAATTAGTCTGCGTTAGCGCTTATAATAACAATATCACTAATACTTGTTTAATATTCAAGTCACAAAATGTAAATGGAGAATTGTTGGCGGTTTTTGAATGGTTATTTATTGGATTTCATGGGCGAAATAGTGGCGCTCCCATTGGCTGCGCTGTTAGCAGACTTTTATCTACGCTTATTTAATATTTAGAATGCATTTTTTAAAAATCCATCCGTCCTCATGCCTTTCATAATGATTGTGAACGATAGACAAAATTCCA
>NC_084733.1:9467089-9567089 GCF_033978785.1 Entelurus aequoreus | reverse complement strand
TCTCTGCCTTTAAGATGTCAGTGCAAGACAAGGCTCTCGACAAAACTGCAAAGGGCAGCTTTTTAGCGTCATGTTACCCTTAACTGTTTGCTTTTAAACTTAACATAGCAGTGAGTTGTGTTCAGTGATACTCTGGAATCACAGGCTCTAAGGCTTGCGTTGACTTTTAATGGACTATTACATTATGCTACAACTTTTTTTGGCTTCATGGTGGTTTATTTTGCAGCTATACTCAATAATAATAAAAAAAAAAGCTCAGAGATGGAATCACCAGTGTGTGTTTAATCATATTATATTGCATATTTTTGGTAAAAATGTTTGCCTAAAATCTAGGTGTAAAGTATGCCCCTACAGCATCAAGGGTTAGAATTGGGGGTTAAATCACTAAAAATGATTCCCGGGAGCGGCACCGCTGCTGCCCACTGCTCCCCTCACCTCCCAGGGGGTGAACAAGGGGATGGGTCAAATGCAGAGGACAAATTTCACCACACCTAGTGTGTGTGTGACAATCATTGGTACTTTAACTTTAACTTTAACTACATCCGGCTCACTCATCTCTAGGTATGTTTTACATTTTAACGTATACTAGTACCAAATCGGTACTTTACAAACGGTGCTGGTACCTAAACCGGTACTAACAAGAAATTAAAACTTTGCATGTTATGCTATGTCAAAGTAGATTTTTTTCATGCATCTCTTGATTATGCAGGTTGGCCTCATATATGCAGCTTCACCACATTCAGTATAGTCTCAGCAATGACTCACGCCATCACTGCTGTTGCCGCACCAGCCTGCCTTTAGAAGTAAAAACTACAAAGCTGTGTCGAGAATAGCGCACCACAGTTGACTCTGCTGGACTGAGAACTACTGTCTGACTTGCCATGTTTGAGTTTGTAAATGTCACAATCACACAGTGAGAGGAAATAGGCAAAGTAGCCGACAACAAGCGGCTTTGTCAGGAAGTGGCTTAAAGCGTTTATATGTCGTCAACATGTTTGTTGCAGGCAGAGAAAGCCGAGGGCTACATTGACCTCACCAACTTCATGATAGACCGAGCCATAGAGTGCAAGAAGAAACAGTAAGCTTAAACATTTTTTCCCTCAGCCTCCTTTAATTTTCAATCCCTGGTGACACACTTATATTGAATCTAGTGATAAAGAGGCCCATTATTTGACATGTACTAATTTGATCGCATCCATGTGCTCAGTTTTACATTCCAATGTTCTTTTGTCTAGTGCGTTCAAAGCTTGCCACCCGCAAGTCATGACGTTTTATTTCGCTGCTGAGAGCCAGGAAGAAATGAACTTGTAAGTAATACCAACAACACACAATGATACTAGTATCCAAAAGATACATCAAATACAATGAAATGTTTGTAAACACCCTCTGTGGTATTTGTGTGTTTTTGTGTTTTGTAGGTGGTTGAATAAGCTAGGGCTTGCCTCCATTCATTATGAGTCGACAGCACCAAACACAGCAGCTGGTAAGCTACATAAATTATTTTTCCTGTTGATTTAAGGTTATTTTTCACTCATTCTAACATATAACTTTCTTGCTAATTCAATAGATAAATATTTCCAAAACAATCCTATAAATACAGACTTAGTAAATCAATTTAGTGAGGTGACTTTAAGACAGACTAAAAGTGGAACCAACAAAGTGCTACAGCTCAGAATCAAATTGTAAAGTTATTTAATTTAACATTCTACAATTATTATTATGTAAGACAGTTAAACACTTAAAAAAAAATGAAATGACGTGGAGGCTTAAATTTGTTTGTCTATTCTAGTTAATATTTTTTTAACTGACAATGTAAAAATTGTACAAATACAAATAGGAAAATGATTTTTAAAAATTGTATTTAAAAACATTTAGGCCTATTTTGACAATTGTGAAAGGGGGAAAAAAAAGTTAGCCATTGTTGTCTTTGATTAGTGATGATAGGTACAGCAGCTAATTAGTTGAACGGTCGGTCACGAGTTATGTGCTGGTACTACCAGCTTAGGCTGCACAATCAATTGAATTTCAATCACGATCACAATTTTGGCCTTTTATGATTAAATGAGCGTGAACATCGGCAACGTTAACAAGCAGGCTTCGCAGCATATCAAATCAAGCACTTTCACTACAGTCAGCCAACCACTAGGGGGCGAATGAAAGACATTGGATTTATGTGAGAGTGAGTGAGTAAGGAACAAAAGGGTCAGTATATTGGCTAGTAGCCAGTAGAGCCTAAAAATATTAAGAAAAATAAATGCATTATCACATCAGTACCCTCCCCTCCCGGAAGGTTATATTCACAGGGTGCCAACAGGAACGCATTTTAAACATGGAACACGCCTGCACGCCTCACCGTTTTCAAAGCAACCACCTGCTTGTTCCCCGAAACTCAGAAATGCTCCAGCGCAGAGGAACCAAAGCTTACACAAAGATGCGTTGCACAAGGTGCACATCCAAACAAATCAGCGAGTTGCGGCCACACATTAAGTGCTAACACCTCTGCCCTTCTTTCCTCAACCGTCATCGCTTGCCCGCAGCATGACGCTAACAGTCCAAATAGAGTGGTGGTTGGATACAGAGTTGACCACCATGTGCGCAAAGCCCCGACAAAAGGACAAAATGGAAAGTGCAGTAAAAATATATTTTACATTGATACAAATAACCGTGATTATTATCTTGGCCATAATCGTGCAGCCCTATTACCAGCTAAACCGCAGAAACCGAAGAAAAAGTTAAATTTCCTTCAATGCTGGCTCTAGTAAAGTAAGAGCATGGACATCAAGCAGTAATTGCTTGTATGTCATGTTTGGAGGTCATGCATGATTCTAGTTTAAGCTCTGTACGACTTAATGAACATATTTTCCCTGCAATGACAAGAATGTTCACTTTCAGAGTGTTACAGTGAAGCCAGTGACCAAGAAGAAGCTGAAAACACAGAGATACCTCCACCACCATACACCATGGATGTGTCTGGTCCCCCTGGTAGGACACATCAGGTCAGTGCCACACTTGGAGCAAATATGCTAACTTAAAATAAGGCGTGTCAAATAATGGCGTTGATTAATTACAGTCATATGGAGAGCACTATGTTTTTTGAATGACGTTAATCGAATGTTTAATCTCTAACGTTACTGCCTCTGTATGCCTGCGGGTTACCTCGCCGTCTTCTTGTGCTTGACTGGGAGCAGCAACAGTACCGCCAAGCGGCATGAAGATAGTATGTAGCCACAGCGAAAAAGAGGTCTCACTCTGTCCCGAGACTGATGTTTTAATACATTTATTTGTTTATTTGTTAAATCTGTTCCTTTAAGATTAAAGATTAAAGATTTGGTGAAATTTGTCCTCTTAAAGCACCTTTGGTAACAGATATGCTAGTGCTGTGATTGATGGCTCTGTTTTATTTATTTTCCATAATCTGAAGCAACCAGTTCAACATTCAATAATTATTGCTCAGAAAATGGTTCTTACCTAGCACTTTATATGAACCTGATGTTTTATTGTTTTAAATAAAACATATGTTAGAGCCTGTTAAAAACAATAAATTATATCTATCTTTATAATAATGTAATACTTTTGAACAAAAATACTTCAAGTTGAGGGCTTTTCTCAGCATTCTTTACTTAAATAGATTACAGATCAAAATTCATTATTGGCTCATTTTTAATCGCTAGACTGCACTACTTAGAATAACTTTTAACCTTGATTATCTTGGTTCTCTAGGGCGCTCTTCCCCAACCATACTCCTCCACGGTCCCCAGTGAAGCAAATGGCTCGCACTCCTCACCCGTCAGTACGATGACGTCGGAGAGCTCCTCTGCCTCGTCGCTCTCCAAACAGCGTCAGTCATGGTTAGACCTGGTCGCTCAAGCGTCTCCACCTCCTGCCACTAGCGAAGTGGCAGTGGTGTGCTCAGTCCAGGTGCACTCGCATCAACCTCCATCATTAGAGGCAGAAGGCTTGGAGAGTTCAGCTCCTCCAGAGTCTGCTGACATGGGGTTTAACGAGGAAGGACCGGCAGGTGCCGAAGACATGGGTGAGTCTTTGGGTTTAAAATGTGTTAGTCAGTCCTCTGTGTATTATTGCTGATGTATTATCATCATGCTGCTGCAGGGGATCAAAGTACCAGCTCTGATGAGATGGAGAAGCTTTACATCCATCTGAAGGAAGCATGCCTCTCACCTATAGGAGACCGCAAACCATCCACTAAACGGGAATTCAGGGCCTCCTTTATAAAGCGCTGCAAAAACCACACTGTCAATGATAAACTGCATCTGATCAGGACGCTGAACAGCACGTTGAAGGTACATCTTGTCGTCCTATTATGCTTTCTTTTTTTTTTATATATTTATATTTTGTAGTACTCAACAGGTTATATTCCCTTTTTTTCTGTTCCATCCCAGTCCAAACAGGCAGATCTGCAGGCACTAGATCAGGTGCTGTCCAACCCTGAGCTTACCTCAGTCAGGTTCAGAGAATGGAAGGAAGCCAACGCGCCTTTGGTGTACGAAATTTGTGTGCAAAGTGACCAGCAGGCAGCGTCAGATGCCCCACAAGATGCAGAGGCCGCCATTGCTGTTCCTGTGGCAGAGACCAGTTTATAAATACTGCTCAGGACTTTGAACTTATCACATGTGAGACTACTGTAGACTTTAAGCTCTTTTTAACCAGCAAATGGATCCTACATGGAAAGACTTTGTTTTTCTTAAGTGGAATATGTGCAGTCATTGTTATTGGGCAGATCACATTAAAATGTGAAATGCATTCTATTACATTTGCTTTGTAAGATTACCAAACATTTCAAGCAATTGCTTTTATTTTGGGGCATTTTTCATGACCAGGTTCATTTGATTTTCTACATCAAAACACTTTTGTTTGTCATCTCTACTTAGATGGCATCAGTAGCAACCATGTTTTTAAATGCTCTCACTCATATGGGTGCCATGCACCTTTTTATGCCTGTTACAGGAAAACCACAGATTAAATATGTATAATAATTCTTAACCATTTTAAGTGTTAGGTTAATAAAACTGTTTGGATGATGTAAGACTATTTTCTTCAATGTAATCTAATTATAGTACCGGTACTGTCCAATACAGTATACTGTACTTTGAATGTAAACACCTGTAAATTCAACCTGGCAAATATTTAAATTGTAATCCAACACAACCCACCAACATCCAAAAAACAGTTTTCAAGATTTTAATCACGTGTAAAATATTTCTTGATGCAAGACAGGATGCTGTATTTTTTTCCTCATAAACATTGATTATTCTGCATATTTGTGATATTTCCATTTGTATTATAATAGCTGATGTTTAGTGATTGTATTTGCATGTTAATAAACCATGACACAATTAAATTATTTTCTACATCAAGAACGATTCAGATTGCAGTATAAAAAAAAACCTGGAAACGTTATGACATTGTAGTTACACCAAGCCGCCGCTTGGGGGTGTGAGTATCTGCAGTTTCCTTCTGAGCCTGTGCGCCATATTGGATGTCTCCTCCATCTCACCAGACGTCGAGCATGCACGTCTCTAACCTGTTATTGAAATAAGTCATCCCAGAGCCGGAACACAGCACCATGGAGGCCGTGAAATCCTTCAACAACGAGGTCAGTTGGAAAATCCTCGCAAATAACAAAATGACGAGTAGCCGATATCTTCCATTTGTGAGCCGACGTGAAAGCTAGTTAGCCGAAGCTAACAAAGTAATGTCACACACAAGGCCGCGTAACTACATTGATGCAAAAATATTGTGGTAATACGAGGACGCACTAAGAGTGTCTGAAAATGAATGTGATAGCTACGTAATATTTGCTTTGTATTATAACAAGGTTTTTACACCGCCTGCTGTTAGCGTTATTAAGCTACAAGTTAGCTAACCCGCCTCAGTGGCGAGATAACACAGGGAGCTACCCAGCTAGCTGAAGCATCACTTACTTCTATACAGATTACTGCACTGGCACATTGTGACAGAAATAACATGGTGAGCTCTCAGAAAATCTCAAAACAAATGAACAATAATCAGCCATTAGTCGCTCGGTCAAATCGAAGGTAGAGGTCACCCAGCACACCCCATAAATATTAACTCCTCATACGTGATGTGATGTCCCAACCAGCCAAAGTTTGACTTTTAATTTATATTTAGCAAATATAATACATACAATCATATAAAGCCATTGCAAACTAGCAAATATAATACATACAATCATATAAAGCCATTGTAAACCAACGTGTCCCTTATTAATACATAAATGTTCATAAAGTTTGAAGGAATACATGTTATGACATGTTGTCATATTAGACATTATAATTTGATGACCAGTGATCCACTCTCCTATTTTGGTTTTGCAGCTGTACTCGTTGAATGAGTACAAGCCGCCCATCTCCAAGGCCAAGATGACCCAAATCACCAAGTCCGGCATCAAGGCTATAAAAGTGAGTATGCACAATTGAGGCATTAGGTGCGGTATTTGGAATAAAGTTTGCAACGGAGCAGCATCTAATTATTTTAGCTATATCCTGGATTGAGTCATCATTTGTATTAATTTGGGGCATCCTTCAATACTATTAATAACCACAATAGTTGCTAAAAAGTAAAGCAAATTAGGCAAATATAGTTGTTTTTATTTGATATGAAAACAGGTGTACATACATTTGATTTTCAATAGTAGTGGTGGTAATCGTATTCTAATAGTTTGCCAATGATAACTCAGTATTTCAGGGGGGGAAATCCACATACATGACAATGCCTATGTAAAATGATGAAGTTTACACACAAAAAACAAAGTAAATAAAGAGGTGAAATAACTGAATACAAAATACACTTTTCTACCTTTACCATATAAATCTATTGAAATAAAAAGTTGATTTGTTGATACATTTTCACAACCAATGTGTATGTTTGGCAGTGCTATTCAACCGGCAGCCCGGCAATGACACGATACAGGCCCCCCCGAGTTCAGTTCAAAACTTGGGAGACAAACATCTTTGCAGAAAATTCCTAAAAAACACATTAGCGTGCTCCTGTTGAAAATAGGAACTTGGACCACTTTAAAGGCCTACTGAAATGACATTGTTTTATTTAAACGGGGATAGCAGATCTATTCTATGTGTCATACTTGATCATTTTGCGATATTGCCATATTTTTGCTGAAAGGATTTAGTATAGAACAACAACGATAAAGATTGCAACTTTTTTTATCTGATAAAAAAAGGCTTGCCCCTACCGGAAGTAGCGTGACGTAGTCAATTGAACATATACGCAAAGTTCCCTATTGTTTACAATGATGGCCGCATGAAGTGAGAGAGATTCGGACAGAGAAAGCGACGATTTCCCCATTAATTTGAGCGAGGATGAAGAAAGATTTGTGGATGAGTAAAGTGCAAGTGAAGGACTAGTGGGGAGTGGAAGCGATTCAGATAGGGAAGATGCTGTGAGAGCCGGGGGTGACCTGATATTCAGCTGGAAATGACTAAAACAGTAAATAAACACAAGACATATATATACTCTATTAGCCACAACACAACCAGGCTTATATTTAATATGCCACAAATTAATCCCACATAAAAACACCTAGGTGTTTGCTCGAGCTGGTAATATGGACGGGATCCCGTATATATAACCAGCCAATACAATTCAAACACCTGCACAACACACACACTCACTCAGCCCAAAGAACCGTTCACCTAACCCAAGGTTCATAAAGCTTATATATTTAACCAAAGTTACGTACATGACACGCACGTACGGGCAAGCAATCAAATGTTTGGAAGCGCGCGGGTGGGACCTGATATTCAGCTGGGACCTGATATTCAGCTGGGAATGACTACAACAGTAAATAAACACAAGACATATATATACTCTTATTAGCCACAACACAACCAGGCTTATATTTAATATGCCACAAATTAATCCCGCATAACAAACACCTAGGTGTTTGTTATGCTAGCTACTAGCTACTAGCTCTAGCTAGTTATAGCAAGCGATCAAATGTTTGGAAGCGTACTCACGGTATCGCGTCTGCGTCTGTTAACGAAGTCAAAATCCTCCTGGTAAGAGTCTCTGTTGTCCGAGTTCTTCGATCTTGACTGCATCTTTCGGGAATGTGGACAATGAAACACCGACTGTGTTGTGTTGCTGACTTCCCTCGCAAAATACTCCGCTTCGCACCGACTTTCTACTTTGCTTGCTCAGCTTCTTTCTCCGTAATGCAAATAACAAATTGCAACAGATTCACCAACACAGATGTCCAGAATACTGTGGAATAATGAGATGAAAACAGCTATTTCGTATTGGCTTCAATGGGGAAGCTATACCTGTGTTCTACTGGCTACGTCACGCGCATACGTCATCCTCAAAGGCGTTTTGAACCGGAAGTTCCCCGGGAAATTAAAAATTGCACTTTATGATGGATGGATGGAAGTTAACCCGGCCGTATTGGCATGTGTTGCAATGTTAAGATTTCATCATTGATATATAAACTATCAGACTGCGTGGTCGGTAGTAGTGGGTTTTAGTAGGCCTTTAAACACATTGGCAGATTTTTTGCATTGAAATTTTAACCTCGCTAGCAAACAGAACACTGGGGTCCAAACTTGTGATTTACTTAACTGAGGGGGTCCTCAAGGCACCCCTTGAGTCCTCTCCTTTATGGCAGTTACAAATGTTTTCCGTAATGTGATTTTCGTAACTAAGGTGTTGTTATAACTAGTCAGAAGTCATTTGTTTAACTTCTTTAGTTATGCTTGCGGTGATCCTCAAGATTCCATCTTTGGTCCTCTCTTTTTCATCCTGTGGGCTATTCAACTGGTGGCCTGCGAGTTCACTTGAAAAAAACTTATGAGACAAACATTTTTGCAGCAGATTTTTAAGGTATCTGCGGGGTCTTAAAAAGTCTTAGATCCAACAATTTTAATTTAAGGTCTTAAAATTATCTTAGAATCGTATAGAAGGTCTTAAATATACTTTTGAAAGGTCTTACAAATCTTTTAACATTACTTTATTCAAACCATGCATAAACTAAAGTCTTGCTTTCAAATGTTTAGATTTTTGTGGGCGGTATAACATAACTACAAAACGGAAACAATGTCAACCTGTACTGCCCGGTCCGAATTTATCGAACACCGTTAGCTCGTTTGCTGTGCGCATGCAGTGGTGTGTTTTAACAGCTTAGCATAGCAGCGGAAAAAACTTAACAAAAGCCCACAGCAAATCCGAATTAATTGCATAAAATAGGTAACTTCCGGTTCAACAATTTGTGGCTCCAGAATGATCAATTTAATGCTTGCTTGAAGCCGGTGGATGGAAACATATAAAGTGTTTAGGGCCCGGGTGTGGAGCCATCAAACATTGCGATGAAAGTAAATGAAATGATAACGTTAAAGTAAAAAATCCGGGATAAGTCTGTGTCAAAAGATGCTGAAACGCCACTAACAATTGCACAACTCTACAAGAATCAACTTAACCCCCCAAAGGTTGGTAAAGTGGCGCCAATTGCTGAAGGTGATCAATATGAGATGTTTACTTGTGGAATCAGACTATTACATGCAGTAAGTGGTAGTAGTGTACTCACAGCAGTATAACTATAAAAAACATAATTTTCTTATTATTTGTAATATTTATTCTAATAATTTCAGATCAGCTTCTCATGACTAATTTTTTTTCCAAGTCTAGACGGCCACTGACATTAAAGCTATAAAGGTTGTCTGTTTAGTTTTTACATTCAGTTTATGGTTGGGTGAGGAAAGCAAGGAACATTTGCGAATGTCATCTTGTCATACTTAAATAAAAAATGGTCCTTGTTTATTAGCAATATGTTTTCAAAAAAACAGAACAAATTTATTCATACATCCATCGATCTATCCATCCATTTTCCGCCGCTTATCCGAATCCGGGTCGCGGGGGCAGCAGTCTAAGCGGCGATGCCCAGACTTCCCTGTCCCTGACCACCTCCCCTAGTTCAACAGGGGGTATACCAAGGCGTTCCCAGGCCAGCTGTGAGACATAGTCCCTCCAACGTGTCCTAGGTCTGCCCCGAGGCCTCCTCCCAGCTGGACATGCCTGAAACACCCCACCAGGGAGGCGTCCAGGCGGCATCCGTAGTCGATGCCCGAGCCATCTCAGCTTGCTCCTCTTGACGTGAAGGAGGCGGCTCTACTCTGAGTCTCTCCCGGATGACCAAGCTCCTCACCCTATCTCTGAGGGTGATCCCAGACATCCTGCGGACGAAACTAATTTCTGTCGCTTGTATTCGCGCTTTGTCCTTTTGGTCATTTCCCTAAAGCTTGTGACCATAGGTGAGGGTAGTCAATAGGTGGGTGCAGTCAACCCTTTTCGGGCTGAGAACCATGGCCTCAGATTTGGAGGTGCTGATCCTCATCCCAGCAGCTTCACTCTAGGCTGCAAACCTCCCCGGTGAACGCTGAAGGTCCCAGCCCGATGAAGCCAAAAGCAAAGATGCGATCCTCTGGCCACCAAACTGAAAACCCTCCATTTCCTGACTGCGTTGAGAAACTCTGTCCATAAAGATAATGAACAGCACTGGTGACAAAGGGCTGCCCTGGTTGAGTCCAACGTCCAAAACGTGTGAAAATATCACACCTGCGGTTTTTTAATGAAATATTTAAAAAAAAAAGGTATCCAAGCAACATTTGTAGAACGTGCGCCTCAGCCACAGGTACTTGCTGTTACTCTTGTCTAAAAGCCGCACTGAATTGCACGACAGGGAGACGATCAGGGGCGCCGAAACAAGCTCGCTAGTTAGTCATATTTAGCATCATCTAACTAGCTCAGTTGTTTTTGCCTGCGTTAGCTCCGCGAGCCACAACATTGTCGGCTTTCTTCTTTGCTGCTAATCATATTTGGATGATTACAATCCGAACACTGTTAGTTCTGAACCAGTTGTAGTTCTAGATAGGGCTGCAACTAACAATTAATTTGATAATCGATTAATCTGTCAATTATTACTTTGATTAATCGATTAATAATCGGATAAAAGAGACAAACTACATTTCTGTCCTTTCCAGTATTTTATTGGGGAAAATACAGCATACTGGCACCATACTTATTTTGTTTATTGTTTCTCAGCTGTTTGTAAATGTTGCACTTTATAAATAAAGGTTTATTAAAAAAAAATAGCCTCTGCGCATAGCATAGATCCAACGAATCGATGACTAAATTAATCGGCAACTATTTTTTTAATTGATTTCATGGATAAGTTGTTGCAGCCCTAATTCTACAGCATTTTTTAGTAGCCAGCGAGAAGGTATATGTTTAATGTGACTGATGTAAACAGAGGTCACAACACTAGAGGTATATTACCCCAGGGGGTGTGGCTATAGGATAGAGTTGCCAAATGCGAAGAGTTTTCGAAGTTCTTTGCATGCATGTTATATAATTTTACATTACAAATTTAAATGATAGTAATGTTAGTAAATTAGCTACTAAAAAACTTGAAATTCTGTGGTACATTACATGGGACATTTAAGTGTAAAAAAGACACCCAAAAAAGGATGGTAAATGAGAATAAATCTAAAGGTAGAATGGTGTTCAAAAGCACCCAATCGCAGGAAATGTAGTCTTGATTTTCAAAATGTTCTTTTGTGGCTTGCGTGGCAGTACTTGGTGCCAATATAAATTTTCCTTTATTTTTTGTCAGTTTTCCTCTTTTTTTCCTCAAAGGGTGCTCATATGCCTGTGTCTAATGGTGATAAGTTTTGTGGTTAATGTCAACAAAAATCTTAATTGTTTTTATGTCATGTCTCGTACAAATGGGCACTTACGTTTTCACCTCTGTATTATCCTGTTCGGCACAGATACAGACTACGCTGTCCCTTTTAAATTGAACACCATTACTGTAGATCCTCTTGTAAGGTCAGACAATAGTGAGCTCATAAAAATAAAAGCTGGAAGCAACTCTGTTGGCTCTCTTTTTTAGCCGATGATGAGAATGTCACATGATGGGGAAAGTTAATACGCTCTTCATCATGATTTGTCTTCTTGTAGAACCTGAGTGATTCCAGTACATACAGTACATTTCAATTCCCAGCTGCACCTCGTTCAAACAGTAATTTTTGCTTGCAGTGACGGTCCGAAGTAAATTATAACTCCTCCCACATTGCGCTCCATTTATTGTTAAAAGTAACAAATCTATCAACATTAACACCAGTGACACGCAAGTGACAGACCAACAGACGGCCTTTTTATGTAGCGTTGTGAAGTTGTATTAAACCAACATGAATTTAGAGCACTTAACACTCGCTGTGGACGAGAGCGATCAAACTTTTAGGTGTGAAGGATGAAGTTGGCACAGTTGGTAATGCCATGAAAGAGGACTGATTATTAGCGATTGTGCTCTAGTATGTAAAACCAACTCCTCTTACCTGTTGGTACCTGTTTTTGTGTATTTCGGCTCCCTATAAGTTGCAAAAATGTGAAATCAGACCATGCATGGCGGAGATTTTTGTAAAAAGATCTGGCTTGCTTCCAAACTTGCTCAAAATGGGCCGTTTGGAATTTGAGACTATAGTGAAATATTTTGCCTTAGTTATGTCAGCAGATACCTCCATATGTGGTAGTTTTAGGCAAGGCAAGGCAAGGCAACTTTATTTGTATAGCGCTTTTCATACACAAGGCAGACTCAAAGTGCTTCACAGACAACAAAGTGAAATGAAAGAAAATAAAAGCAAAATTAAAATGCAGACAATAAAAATAAAAACAGTGCAGACGTTAAAAGTTAAAAGATTAAAAGATTTAGCTGAAAGCTAAGGTGAACATAAAAGTCTTCAGTCTAGTTTTAAAAGTAGTGAGAGTTGGGGAGAGTCTGACATCTTCAGGAAGTTTATTCCAGCTATTTGTTGCATAGTGACTGAATGATGCTCTCCCCTGATTTGAGTTTACTCTTGGAACCGCTAACAGATTGGTCTCAGAAGATCTTAGTGATCTAGAGGGCTTATATAGTGGGAGCATATCAGTGATATACTTGGGCCCTAGACCATGTAGTGATTTATATGTGAGCAGGAGGATTTTGAAATCAATTCTCTGATGTACAGGGAGCCAATGTAAGGATTTAAGAATTGATGTAATGTGCTCACATTTTTTGGTCTTTGTTAGAACTCTAGCAGCAGCGTTCTGAACAAGCTGTAGCTGCCTGACAGTTTTTTTGGGAAGACCTGCAAGTAGACCATTACAATAGTCTGGCCTACTGGTAATAAAGGCATGTACAAGTTTTTCAAAGTCTTGAGCTGACATGAGCCCTCTAAGTCTTTTTACATTTTTGAGGTGATAGTAGGCCGATTTTGTTACTGATTTGATGTGACTGTCGAAATGTAAATCAGAATCTAAAATAACCCCAAGATTTCTGGCTTTATTTGAGGTTTTCAGGGACAGTGATTGAAGGTGTTGGATGACTTTAAACCTTTCTTTTTTAGCACCAAAAACAATTATCTCAGTTTTATCTTCATTTAGTTGTAGGAAATTTTGGCACATCCAGTATTTGACTTGCTCAATGCACTGGCACAGAAGATCTATGGGGCGATAGTCATTTGGTGATAGCGCTACGTAGATTTGGGTGTCATCGGCATAGCAATGATGGTCAATGTTATTATTTTGCATGATTTGTCCTAGTGGGAGCATATAGATGTTAAATAAAGTCGGCCCCAAGATTGAACCTTGGGGGACTCCACACGTTACGTTGGTTGGTTCTGATACAAAGTCACCAATGGAGACAAAATAGTTCCTATCTTGTAGATATGACTTGAACCAGCTTAAAACTGTGCCTGAGATCCCCACCCAGTTTTCCAACCTGTCCAAAAGTATTGAGTGGTCGACAGTGTCAAATGCAGCACTGAGGTCCAAAAGCATTAATACTGAAGTTTTGCCAGAGTCTGTGTTTAGACGGATGTCATTTATAACTTTAAGAAGGGCCGTCTCTGTGCTATGAAGAGGTCGAAATCCTGACTGGAAGTTGTTGTGGCAGCCAGTAGAAGCCAAGAAGTGATTTAGTTGTTGGAGGACAACTTTCTCAATTATTTTACTTATGAATGGTAGATTTGAAATTGGTCTGTAGTTGTTGATAACAGAGGCATCTAGGCTCTGCTTTTTTAGAAGAGGTTTAATGACTGCAGTTTTGAAAGCCTTCGGGAAATTGCCCGATTTAATAGAATTATTAACTATTTGCAAGACGTCTGTTGATAGGCAGTCAAAAACATTCTTAAAGAAGTTGGTAGGTAAAACATCAAGGCAGCAGGTGGATGACTTTAGAGCTGTCACCGTTTCCACTAGAGTTTTAGAGTCTATGGCATTAAAGCTTGCCATCATTGCTGTGTTACTTTTGCCTAAATGGGGTGGTGATCCAACTTTTTTACTTGAGATATTGATGGTGCGTCTGATGCCTTCAATTTTATCAGTATAAAAGAATGCAAACTCATTGCATTTCTGCGTGGAATGGAGTTCGGCTGGTATTTGTGTTGGGGGTTTAGTCAGTCTGTCAACGATTGTGAATAGGGTTTTGGCCTTATTTGTGTTGCTGTTTATGATATTGGAGAAGAATGTTTCTCTAGCACTTTTTAAGACTAAATTGTAGGCCTGGAGGCTCTCTTTATAGATGTCATGGTGAATATGAAGTTTTGTATTCCGCCAGATTCGTTCAGCCTTCCTGCACTCTCTTCTCTGGGCTGTTACAGCAGCAGATTTTCTCCAGGGTTCCTTTTGCTTGCCAGAAATCGTTTTAACTGTAACAGGTGCAATGATATCTATGATATTCACAATTTTGGAATTAAAGTTGCTTACAAGATCATCAGCATGACATGGGTTTAGAGGTGGTAGTGAGGAGATGGCGTTTTTAAAGAGGACATTAGCATGTTCATTTATGTACCGCTTTTTGACATTCTTTGATTCTGTTTGTGTGTCCGGAGTTACAGAAATATTAAAGAAAACACAGAAATGATCAGACAATGAAGGATCAATCACAAGAACATCAGAAACATTGAGACCTTTTGTGATAATCAGGTCCAGAGTGTGTCCCTTACAATGAGTAGCCTCTTTCACATGTTGAGACAGTTCAAATGTGTCTAAAATAGTAAAAAGTTATTTTGCGCCCTTGTCATTTAAATCGTCAATATGAAAATTAAAATCACCAGTTATAACCAGGCAGTCAAAGTCAGTGGAGATGCTAGACAATAGTTCAGTAAAATCATCAAAAAAATTTGCAGAATATTTAGGTGGCCTGTAGATAATTAACAAGATAATTTTGGGAGAGCATTTCAACACAGCACACAGGTATTCAAATGATGTAAAATCACAGAGTGACATCTGTTTCCCCTGAAACATGTTTTTAAATATAGCAGCAACCCCTCCACCTCTTTTCCCCGATCTACATATATCAATGAAGTTATAGTTGGGGGGTGCTGTCTCGATCAGAATGCTTGCACTGTTATTTTGTTCCAGCCATGTTTCAGTTAAAAACATAAAGTCAAGTTTAGAAGTGCTAATAAAATCATTGACTAAAAATGATTTGCTATTCAGAGACCTGACATTGAGCAGACCCATCCTGATGGTGTTATTGACAGGCTTCGATGTTGGCTTTGATTTGTAGAGATTAGGAATGAGATTGTTTAGGTTAGCAGGGTGGCTAAGTTTCCCAATGTTTACTCTCTTGGTAGTCACAACAGGAATGTAGAAGGTGCCATGATTTGATGTAGGCAACCTTGGGGTCCAGCTGATAATGTGGTCTACTGCTGAACCCTTTTCTGTATCAGAAATATTCAGGACTGCTGTCAGGGCGAGGCGGGGTTTGCCGTAAGGGGGAGGGGGAGTGAGCAGCGTCAGAGCTGGGACGAACTACTGAAGGTGGACGTTGAGGGCGTGTAAGGGGTTGGCGTGAGAAAGGTGAAGTATGGCTGTAGAGCTTTGCGCAAGTCTGTCATTTTTATCCATCTGTAGTCCTAAGTTGTAGTCAGTAAGTTCCTTATTTTTCTCTATCCTCTTGTTGTGAGGCAAACTTGCTCTTACATGCACATGCATGCTACTATCGTCCACTGTTGCAATTTCTAATAAAAAAGTATCGTATAGTTCTACTGGGGATGTCGCAGTATGAACATTTCTTATCACAGTTATTGTGACGAAAAGGATCACGGTTATCATTATTATCACGTATTTTTAAATGTGCTCAAAATTTTCAAAAACTACATACCGTATTTTTCGGAGTATAAGTCGCTTCGGAGTATAAGTCGCACCGGCCGAAAATGCATAATAAAGAAGGGGGAAAAACATATAAGTCGCACTGGAGTATAAGTCGCATTTTTTGGGGAAATTTATTTGATAAAACCCAACACCAAAGAATAGACATTTGAAAGGCAATTTAAAATAAATAAAGAATAGTGAACAACAGGCTGAATAAGTGTACGTTATATGACGCATCAATAACCAACTGAGAACGTGCCTGGTATGTTAACGTAGCATATTATGGTAAGAATCATTCAAATAACTATAACATATAGAACATGCTATACGTTTACCAAACAATCTGTCACTCCTAATCGCTAAATCCGATGAAATCTTATATGTCTAGTCTCTTACGTGAATGAGCTAAATAATATTATTTGATATTTTACGGTAATGTGTTAATAATTTCACACATAAGTCGCTCCTGAGTATAAATCGCACCCAAACTATGAAAAAAAACTGCAACTTATAGTCCGAAAAATACGGTATACTGAAATCTTACAACCAGGTATTATTTAAAAAAACACAACACATTCAAAATGTATGTATGTACATATGCATATAGATAAAATAGTGTTCATGTATGAGATCTGGTCTTACATATAGGGCTGTATTATTATTGCCAAAATAATACTTAAGATTATTTTATATAAATATTAAAATAGTGATTATTAATCACATTTATTCATTATGTTAGGTAAAACAGTGTTGGGGTGTGAACACGACACTATCATGTAATATGTAATGTCTAATAATTAAGGCTATAAATAAATATTTTCCATATATTTAAAGACACATATCTGTGTTTTTTTCATTAATAGTATCAACGTGTCAACTTTTTCTCATTACATGATGCCTTTATATCTATTTTAAAATTTTTATTGAGAGAGGTATTCTTTTAGTTGTGTACATTTACATGTACTAATGTATGTACATCTACATGCTGTATTGGGATAGCTCCATTAAGAGTTTGAGCAAAAATTTGTCATATAGGAATTAACTATACACAACAAAACATTAACAAAAAGCTATGTCACAGCAATGTTGTTTTTGACAACCATCTTACATTTAGTCTTAGTCTTTTGGGCTTGCAGATCTGCTATTTTCACAAATAATAACAATAAAGGAATGGTTTTAGACATATAAGGTTTCCACCCAACAGCAAATTTCTGATTGAAGGATTGTATATTACACACAGATAAAGTGGTAACAGTGGAATCAAAGTTCATTACTCCAAAAAAGCCAAAAAACAAAAACATTCTATTTCAGCAATTGTGGCTTTATTTCTCAGAATTTGTTCAAGTACAATGAACATAAACATGCCCAAAATATGAGTGATGGATGAGGAACACATATGCTCAACTTGGCCCTGTCTGCCAGTGCAATTACAACAGATATCATACAACCCCACTCTCTTTAATTTGTGCAAACCATGTAATAAAATAATCAATTAATTCCTGATTCCTTAATGGGGCTGCACAACGTCACTTGTGGCTTTTAGGCTAAAGCTAGCAGACTCTACGTATAACAGTAACTCGATCTGTTTAACATATCAAGTTACGTGCTGACAGAACGTACTCACAAAGAGATAACCACACCGTCACTGAATGTAAACATGGCTATACATGCTGCTAAAGTAACACACACATAATGAATTGACGTTAGCGTAACAAAAGCTAACTTTAGCCTGAAGTTAGCAGCCCATTTGCGCCAGGAGTATGTGGAAAACGTACTAATGTATTAGCTTACTATGACATTTATCGATTATGTTAACAGCATTTGTAACTTACCTTCGAAAAAATATCCTTGTGGCGAGCCTTAAGCTGCTGCTTAAGGTTGGCTGTATTTTTTCCGCATATTTTGTGGCCACATTTGTCACCGTCTTCCTTCACAATACACTCTGTTTTATTATCTGCTGGGTTATATTTAAAATACACCCATATGTCGTCTCTACGTTTACGACCACCGAGCCCCTGTGTTGAAACTGCCGCCGCCATCACGGTCCATTGCCTGATGAGTAACAACAGTCTGACGTGTTGAGCACGCTGTGCGCTGCACGCCAGTTGGTGGGCGTGGTTTTAATTGACACACACAATAAACAGAAATGTCATGCATTTTAAACGTCTGACAGATTACCCACTAACATTTTCGTCCGTTCTCGTCTCGTCAACGAAAACTCACACACGTCTCGTCATGTTTTCGTCATCAGAGAGACATGTTTATCTCGTGACCGTCTCGTTATTGTCATGAAAAAAAGTGGCGTCAACGAAATGATTTCGTCATCGTTGACGAAAACAACACTGTGTCACAGGAATGTTTTTTATAGTAATAACTTAGTGAAATAAAAAAAAACACATGTAATGTAAAAAAACATGTTTATTTTTTGATATCAATATAAAATACAAAATAGTTTGGCTAATGAAGATAAAGTATAATAAACAAGCTTCCTTCTCCACCAGCACCATGTTGTATAGTGCTAGGGTTGTCAACCGTACCTTGAAAAACAGAATGTATGTTTTGATTAGTATTGATGTTATTGGAACATTGGCAAACTTTGCAGTATAATAAAGGACAAGTGACTATATCAGTAAACAAACCAAATACTTTTTTAAACAAGTTGTGGCAACGTTCCCGGCACATGGCCTGCTGCATGGTAACTCTGTCCCAGCAGCTGATGGAAGGACTCAATGTTGCACTTTCAAGATGAAACTGCAACATCTAATATTTTTCTCCTCCAAGGTATAATTTTAATGTGGGACAAGTGCGTCTGTCTCTAATATTTTCCACACCTGTCGTCGTTTAATAAACGCAGTGTGCTCTTAAATGCACGCCGAGACTCCACGGAAGTAGAAGCGAGTGAAATTAAGTGAAACGAAGCAATCGGCTCCGTTTATTTGAAGGGACCATCTCCAGAGCAAAGTTCTCGAGCAAAGTCCACGTAGTGTTCGCCATTTTTCCTAGGAGCCTAACGACGCTAGTGCGCATTTTTTTTCAGGAAGTAAGCAGTGTTGCCTAAATGCATTATTAAATTACATTTTTGGGTAATTACAAATTCAAACGATATTACTCACCGTCAGGAATTTTATAGCGGTTTATCATTATACCGTTTACCGTTACATTTCTACATTCTACCTTATATATGTCAGTAGACTCCATATGAAAGCGTTAAAATGTACAACATGGCTGATGAGGTGGGGACACAGTCGAAGGGAGCTTGGCCTCTAGGAGGACTTTGGCACCTAAGTAAGACTGCCCACAAAACAGCGCATTCTGAAAAGACAAAAGGCTTTCCCCCAAATTGCCAAGATTACTGTCGTGATGGGGGCATGATCTTTAAAAATGGTAACAATGTATATGTACATTTTTTTAAAACCTGTTAGTAATTAGTAATAACATATATATTTTTATATTATATCATTTTGCTTTATTTTTCACTTGTTACTGTTTACGTTGTAATTTGTTCAGTTTTTCATGTGTCTAGAAACTTTGAGTGAATTTTTCGTTAGGAAAAACGACTCGCAACAAATTTCATTGAGTCCATACAAAGCTAAGTGCCGGAGATTGAAGAATTACACGGCTGACTTACCCGTGTAAAAATTTGTTCGAGGAGAGGGGCCTTAAACGCTGGTTTAGTGTGGCTGAAACGGGGCTTAGGCTAAATAATTATTCGTTTAAGGGGTTAAACGACGTAGTGTAGACATGGCCTTAGAGTATACATATTTGGGGTTTTGGCACCATCCACTAGACTAGATATGACCAATCTAAGTCTATGAGCACAAACTGATGAAGCCTACTCGGATGAGAGGCAAAACGTCTCAAACCAAGCAGTTTAGTTGCGATCGATTGAATGCCCTGAGATGACTATGACCTAGATGAATGAGAAGGTTGATAGGAGAGTCAGACCCCTCTGAATCCAATTGTTGAATATTTGAATCCAATTGTTGAATATTTGAACACAGCCCGAGTTATTGCCTTATTTTAGTTATTGGTACTACAATGGCTCTTGCGGTGATATTCCATAGCAGATTGCAGTAACAAATGACCATTGAGTATGCCATGAATACACAGTCTCTTCTTCACCCCAAGATCCTGCAGTTTACATGCTAAGTGTTAGTGATGGGTTGATGAGGCGTCATGAAGCGTTTCGACACATTGCAAAACTGTATTGATACTGTGTCGATACTGTGTCACTAAATACTGACATCTGCTGGACATTAAAAATCCCTACAGGCAACCTATGGACCGACTCAACTGACACTGATTTTATGACCTAGTATATACAATAATATAAACCAAGTCATTGTATTTCATTTAGGATTATTTCATATCTTCATTTAAATAAAAATATATTTTAATCTTTTTTAGATACAGTCAATAAACGTATTCAATTTTAGACGATTTCTTTCATTGATTGATTAAAACTTTTATTAGTAGATTGCACAGTGAAGTACATATTCCGTACAATTGACCACTAAATGGTAACACCCGAATAAGTTTTTCAACTTGTTATAGTCGGGGTCCACCTAAATTGATTCATGATACAGATATATCCTATCATCATAATACAGTCATCACACAAGTTAATCATCAGAGTATATACATTGAATTATGTACAATCCGGGTTGTGGGATATAGAGGGGGGCGGGGGGGGGGGGGGGGGTTAGGTTTTTGTTGTTATCAACACTTCAGTCGTTTCTTCTTAGTTATTATTTCTCCGGCTGTAGAAAAGACCCGCTCACAGGGCACAGAGAAGGCGGGAGTGCGACACAGTTCGCGTATCGGTCACGTGACCAAAACAGCTCATGATCGGTCACGTGACTTTCTAAAAGCGGTACGCGCACCGACACAGGGTATTGCTCTATGAGCTCGACGCATGCGCCGATGCATCGGTGTTGCCGGACCCATCACTACTAAGTGTCTTTCTCTCTTATGAATTGAATGGGATCAGTCGCTGCAGGCTGCCCGATGATCAATGTTGGATTATTTGTTCTCTTGACTCTTATTAATCTACCTGTTTAATTCCTGCTGCTTACTTTCTGCTGTAACACGGTTCTATCTACACTTACTAAACTTTAGTAAGCACTTATTTATTGGCCGGGTTTACCCTTAATGTATTTGATTGTGGCGGTGCGCCACTGCAACATATTAGCCACCGCACCTTAAAAATGAGTTTTGTTTTTGCATGAAAACAAAATTAAGTAATTTAATGAATTGTAGCGTGCAGAAGTAAACACAAAGTCAGATGCTCTTTTTAGCTTTTGTTGCCAATCTTATGCTGATAACTGGCACAATTATTTTCTTGTTCGAATTGTTGTTGTTTTTTTACATACTTTTTAAAGAAACCAACGAATACAAATGACAGAGATAATTAAAACAAGTTTTGCTTTAATTTGAACAAAAACTAGTTACTTGAAATAACAATATATACACCGCATTTTACGCTTAGCAAAATTCTAATTTGTATAATGCTTGTTTTAGACCAGATATACATTTTACTTTTTATGCAATCATTTTCAATTAAATAATTTAGGAGCTTCCTCTGGGAAGAAATACTTCTGGTTGAATAAAATGCAATACAAACATTTAGCATTTCACATTGTGTGCAAATAAATAAACTCCATAAATATACCATTAATCATTGAATAGTAATAAAAATCAATCATATCAAAGTGCAAACTTAAAACTTCAGTCTTGAATAAAATAGTTCTGTATATAAAAATGTAGCATTGTACATTGTATGCAAATAAATAAGCAAGTATAACATTGAGATTACTATATAGTTTTGGCATGTGGATAAATGCAGGCTTTTCCATGGAGTATTCTGGGCTCCTTGTTAGTGTGTACTGCTTTTAACGACAATGTACACTACTGTGCACATGTACTATATCACTGTATTAATGGTTACATGCGTTATAATTCCATGAGAGTTTTGCAGTAGCACACACGTGTACGAGTTGTCCGGTTTGGATGTGCAGAGTGACTGCTTTAGTGATCGCTCTGTGCATTGTGCTCCTTTCTCATCATGAATGGTACTTTGTGATTCCACCACAGTAAGCTGCTTCTTAGGTGGAGTTTGTTGTTGTTGCGATCTTGTTTTCCTCGTAAAGAATTGCATTTTCCCCACTCGGCTCAATGCTGTTTCTGATGCTGGAATAAGTTTGTTGTCTGCCTTTTTTAAAGAAACTTTGCAGCATGCAGTCGTTTGTCCCATGCTTGTTGCCGCACATCTAAAGCACTGACAACACTTTTATGTTTGCTATGTACAAACGTTTCGCTCACCTGATCATTAGCATTAACCTTGTTTTGGTAGGCTTGTGGATCTCAGCTAAGGAAGTAAGGGGGCAGGCGAGGGCTATGGAAGCTCATGGGGCCAAAAAGAATGCCGGCCCAAGAGGAGAAAAACATAGATTTTTTAAATAGTCTGCAACAAAAAACTAAAATTTATCGATAAAATCGATATATCGCCCAGGCCTACCTTCATGATAATATTAATACTAGAAAAATGCTGATTATTTGCTGTAATGAAGGTGATTATTATTAGTTTAGGGGAGTGGCTCTACATTACAGATCACTTTTCTGTTGCATCAGGGCAATAGGCTTGTGTATGTATATTAGCAGTGTTTCTCAATGTCCGTGCGTCAGGGCACTGCTTGTGGCTGCACATATTTCATCAAAGGTCTTGCCTTCCATGTTCATTAAGGACGAGGCTGATAAACGGGTAGACATGTTTTAAAAGTACCAGTACAGTGGAAAAACATGTTCACTTTACATGCTTATTTGTGTTTACTTGTATCTATTTAACCATATCCAATTGTATTTATAATCCGCAAAATATGTAAAAATATTTTTGGTAATTTCCGTAGATTCTACATCAGTGTAGTAACGCTTCTGCGCTCTGACCATGTTATCAGATCAGTCATACTGGAAATATGCAAAAATTGGAAAGAGATGTGCTGTTTATCATTCACAATCCTTTTGTAAGATGAGAACACATATCCTTAGCTTTTTTTATGCATTCAAAATTGTAAATAAATAGCTATTAATTGAGTCAACAGAGCGACGGTCCTCTATAGTGCCCAAAAACCCTCTAAAACATCCAGAAATTGCCAACAATACTACATTTACATGTCGTAACCTGAAAATTAACCAAAATTAGTGATATTGTCGTTATAAGCGCCAACACAGACAGCCTATTTTAGCGGCGCATTGACAGCAGTGAGCTAATGCTATCTTATGCTGTTATTGTTGACACACTAAGCCAGCAGTTGCCTCTGCTTTGTCTCAAACTTGCTAAGAGTAAATTTTAGACTATAATTCATGCATCTTTTACCTGGTAGTAGACAAATGTGGCCATGGACCGAGAGGCTGGTCGACTTTGACAACCCCTGAGATGGCAAAAAAGACACCAAATGACGCTAGTGGCGTCAACTTTTTTTTAACCTTTTGTGTCGATTGAATCTTCATCTTAACGGAATTAGGTGAGCGTCTCGTCAGTCGGCATCCCAGCGAGAGGGCAGATAATACAGTGAGTGTTTGTTATATCATTATTAGTTTTTATGTTTAGCACATAGCAATGCTGCTGATGCTGTAGTGTCACAATAAAGTGGCATCCGTGTAGCACAAGGCTTCCAAAACTTATTGCTCATCCTCTTTGTGTTCGGGTTAAAAAATATAAGGTTCTGGATCATAATTCTTCCCAAAGTAATTGTTGTTGGCTCTCACAAAGTTTGCTTGATTAGCATTGTTGTAGATGGGGAAGGTATGTGTGGTTCCTAACGCTACGTCATGCGATCACATGACTGGCTTCCTCATTAACTCTCAAAATGGCTCGGGAATCTCTGAGAGATTGATACTATTTTGATCATACCTATTTATTCGTAAACTTTGGAAGTCTTTTGGTGTCATAAATCTGATATCTATGATAATTGCTTCAATATAGAGGCAACTTGTTTTTCCACGCCACTATCTTGACAAATAGTCTCCTCCATCAGCTACAAACATACTTTCAAAAAAAGGCTGTGCTGTTTTTGATGGAAAGTGATGTCTTAAATTCAGTACGTTTCCTTGAGCTTCTTCTAATTGAGAAATAGTGTTTTGATAAAACAATTGTACATAGCCACTATTATATTCCAACTGCTTCTCGCTCCTAGCACATTGAACCAAAATTAAACCCACAGCTGATGACTGTTAATGTCTTCTCAAAGGGTACTGTGCAGTTGAACTTTGATTAATATGGCAGCGTTTTCCCAAATCATTATATTATTTTTTGCTATATCACAACAGAAGTCATGTAAGGATACAGTTCCTATAAAGCAGGGGCCGTACTTATCTAACTTCTTAGAGTGCCATTTTACACTTAAGTCCTGAGAATTTGCGAAATTTAGTCCTACTCTCAAACTTAAGAATAAAAGCTTTTTATCAACGTTCTTAAGTCTAAGAATCACTCCTACTCTCCACGATATTTAAGAGACCTTCAGAGGTGTCTTAAGTGGTTAGGAGTTGCCAGCAGGGGATGGCACTGAGGCGAGAGAGACGTGCGCGAACGTTCAGGGAACGGAACAATGTTTTTTTTATTTTTTTATGACGAGCAGCTGATCAAACGGTATCGTTTAGACAGAGCGGATATTATTTTTGTCACAGATTTAATACTTTTCGATTCTTTGTTGATTTCTGCATGTGGCTGCAGTGGGCTAGTATATATAGAGCCACCCACACCAGTTTCAAATTAGTTGCCTAATTAATGAATTGGAAAGAAAATGTTATGACAGTTGCGTATGTGTGTGGCCGTGAGGTGAGTGACGTCAGTGAGTGTGTGGGCGATAGAAAAGAGGTAGCGTGAGTCCCGGCGGGGACTAGTTTGTTTTGTATTATTTTGTAGTTTATTGTCAAAATATACACTCCCATTGTCCACTTAAATATTTCCAAGATATTTCTTTATTCTTAGACAACGGATTCTCTTCCGTGATTGGTCATTTCTATGGACACAGAAATGACGTCACCTAAAATTCCGTTTACGGCACATAGTAATGTCGTAATTCAGCTCTGAGTGTGACACTTAAGCTTCAGTCCTACACTTCGCTGAAAGTTTGAGTAAGACGCTTGATAACTAACTTTTGAGTGCAGCTTTCAGCGAAGAATTTATTTACTCTTAAGTCAACTCTTAGCAGACTTCTTAGGAGTAATTCTAAGAAGCTCGATAAGTACGGCCCCAGGTCTTTTTGTCAAAAAAGCTTACTAGCCGGTAGGGCTGGGCGATATGGCCTTTTAATAATATCTCGATATTTTTAGGCCATGTCACGATACACCATATATATCTCGATATTTTGCCTTAGCCTTGAATGAACACTTAATGCATATAATCACAGCAGTATGATGATTCTATGTGTCTACATTAAAACATTCTTGTTCATACTGCATTAATATATGCTCATTTTAAAACTTCACAACAACGAAATCTCAACTAAGTCAATTTACCAAAACTGTATTTATTAAACAGGTATTAAGCAGTGGCACAAACATTCATGTCATTTCCAAAACAGAAAGTGCAAGATTGTCAGAGACATCTTAAAACAAGCTATTAGTGCACTTTTTTGCATGATGTCACTAAGATGACATATCAAAACAACACTAAATTAAAGTGCACTTTTTGTACAGAACGCCACTACAATAGTTTAAAACATATGAAGTGCACTTTTGTGCATGATGTCACACAAGATATTTCAATAACTGTAAAATAAAAATGAGCTGCATAAAAGGAAGCCCAATAGTGTATGTCCTTCGCTATGTGGTAGGTTACTGCGGACGTTATCTCCTTCTGTTGTTGACTTTTTTTTCCATACAGTGTTGCTTCGGCATGCTGTTGGTGTAGCACCGGCCGGAGATGTTGACATGCGGAGTTTCAAGCACTCTTCATTCTCTAGCGGGTGACTTTTCAAATGGTGCTACACATTAGCAGGGCTGCTACTTTTTGTAGCAACGCTTTTGCCGCATACTTGTAAAACATCTTCCCGCTCGAAGCCAAACCACCGCCAGACGATGGACTCCCTGCTGTTTTTCTTGGGAATTAATTCTTCCTTCATTTGTTACCACACCGCTAGCATCACATATAGCGGTGTGGTAGCTCACGATATAGTAATTTTCTATATCGCACAGAGACAAACCCGCGATAATATATCGAGTGTATTCGATATATCGCCCAGCCCTACTAACCGGTTTATTTTGTTTATGTGATGACAGAATTTGTCTACATCGTCACACTTTTACAATGCTCTGCTCTCTGTATGGTGCACGGCTAGGACAAACACACACACATTATTGCCATTATTTTTATGAAACCAAATTAATCATTGATGTAATGATAATAGATAATAATAATGCATGTATAGCCTTTTAAATGCAATAAACTTGTATTTCTCGTATATTTTAACATTTAATCGGAATGTAAAATTTTAAATCTCCAAGTTAAGTAAAACAAACAAACATTAACAATAAAATATACTTTGTCTGTTAGCAAAATTTTGCACTTCAAAAAATATTCACGACTAAAAGCAATAAATATGTTAAAGAGGGGGTCAAGGGGCCTCAAATATACACACAACTAAATCAATAAATAAAATGGCTAAGTAAAGTATTGACAAACAAAGTTGCATTTCAGTATTGAACATGTGGGCAGAGGTAGAGTTATATATTACCTGTACTTAACTGACACTCAAGTTAGGACATTTTTAAACAAAAGTGCAGAGTAAAAATATAAACACTATATTAACAAGTCATATGCAAAAAAAACTTAAGTCTGGCAGATTCTGAGGAACACCAAAATTACGTTTGCAATGTTTGCAGCATTTTTTTAAATTATTGTTTTATAAAAGTATTAAATGGCAGCATGTCCTTGGCGATGAAATTAACCACACTTTCTATGTCTATGTTTCACCGATTTGTTTGCATTGACCTGGTTTGTGTACCAAATGCGAAGTGAGTGTGAACTGTCGAGTGGTTATGTTTCAAGTTGGTGTGCAGGTTTATTATATTCCCGCACAATCGGAAAACTGGCTCCTCTGTGTTGATAGGCTCATCTTGTTTCAAAGGTTTAAACTGAAATATTGTCACACTGGTGCGGTAGCATTTGGTTTTGTGATCATTTTGCACTTTTTGCTCTGTGATGCTAGTGGGCCAGGGGCCCCACGTTGCTGCACATATAATTAGACAGTTAATGAGGACAACATAATTCACCACCTTCCTTTCATTTAGCTATGGTACAAATGTGCGAGTGCTCTAGAAGCATGCACATGGCAATTTATCAATGCTGGAAAACTTATCGACCTAATTTTTATTTATCGTTGGTTGATTGACTTACCGAATATCGGCACAGGTCTACATATGCTATCACACTGGTGAGCACATTCCCACCAGAGAGCGCGTTGGAAAATATGGCAACCACTTAAAAAGCAGACAAAAATATCCGCCATTTTGTAATTAAAAAAATTGTGTTTAAATGCAGAGTTAGAATAATTACTCGGTTATATTAACTGCTGTCTGCAAAAAAACAAACGCCATGGTCCCTTCAAGTGTTTGTATATGAGTAATAATAACATTGTACAATTATGAGTAATTTTTAACAAAGGTAGTTGCATTGTTGATAGTAACTCATTGCACCAAACGTACCAGCCTTATTGTTTGTTCTTGAAGAACTACTGTGCCTTTTGGTATTGCCATGCCTTATGAATAACACTCGTTTCCCCTTCCCTCAGCAGCTCTCCCAGCTCCCCCAAAGCACTGGAGGATGGGGTGGAGAGAGTTACAAAGAGATAAGAGAATCCCTAACCAGCTTAGGTAGGAGTATGGGTTGTTTCACAAGGAAGATGGAAGAGCTGCCATCATTTTTATTTTTGGCAGCTCTTTTGCCTCAATTGGTCACATACCTTTGATTGTCAGGCAGTGGTCAATAGCAAGTGCTTGGAGAGATGTTTGTGTGTGGCTGGTGATGCAATTCTCTAGAGTCAACACAGTTACACATGTTGAAAATGTAAAGCGCACAAACATGGGTTGTGGACGTCTTTATTCTCAGCACACATTTCTCCCTTCTCTCGTGTTCGCACTCTTGACAACAAACTACAATTGGGTTGTATTTGTTCCATACATCACACAAATGTGGGCTTCATTATTCAAGAATAAACTGCAACTGCCATATTTGGATCAGTATTGCTATTTGTATTTACTTTTCTCAGCAATTAGTTGAGGCTTGAAACACATAGTGTGGCAGTTATGTTTATATAAAACCATTTGACTTTTTAAATCTTTTTAATAGTAAATTGGGGCTGTCTGTTTTTTCAAGTTTATTTGCATGCCATGAAATGCTAAACTGTTGGACAAAGAAAGAAAAACCCTTTTTTGTCCTCAAATGGCTTTGTCCTTATTATCCTTTGATTTTTGTTATGATTGATTTGTTTCAGACATAAGTTGCATTAACATCACATGGGCACATTGGCGCAATTCAACATATCTGAAAAGGAGTTGTTTTTTTTAAAGCGACGCAAAGTACCGGTAGTTTGATATAATTGTCTAAACAGGATCCACACTTTTTTGGGGATTTTGTCTATCCTTCACAATCATTATGAAAGACATGACGATGGATGTAGGTTTTTTAATGCATTGTGAATATTTAATAATAGTCCGCTTACAGTGGAGCCAATGGGAGCTCCACTATTTCGCCCTTAAAATCCAATGAATGACCATTCAAAAACCGCCAACAATTCTCCATTTACATCTCGTGACTTGAATATTGACCAAGTATTAGTGATATTGTTATTATAAGCGCTAACGCAGACCAACTATTTATAGTGGTGCCGTGTTCACTACCATGTGTCCCTGATTACATCATCAAGTGGTCCACAGCTGCTTCCTTGCTCCTTGTAAATTTGATTCTAGATCATAAATAATGCATCTCACCTGGACAGACTAAGTCTGAGTAGGTATTCCGACAAGTTTGTACACTTTGACAGCCATTTAGGACCCGAAAATGGCTACAACGACGCAAAAATACGCTTGGTCCCCCCACCCCTTTACCCTTTTTATTCGTAAGGATTATGAGACATTCTTCATCTAAATAGAAATATATGAACATCCTAGCAGTCTGCATCCTATTGACAGTAGACCCTGCACAGTAAGTGATGATTTATTATGTCTGTTGGCTCTCATGAAGTCTGCAGTGAGTAACAATCAGTGATTAAGGGGGGGAAATGAAAAACGTTGTGATGTATTTTTGAAATGAATGCGTTACGTATGCTTAAAATGAGCGAAATACGTACATCCATTCATCCATCCATTTTCTACCGCTTATTCCCTTCGGGGTCGCGGGGGGTGCTGGCGCCTATCTCAGCTACAATCGGGCGGAAGGCGGGTTAAATGTAAATATAAATGTACCCATTACATTTTATATACTTACATCATGTATATAAAACCTCAATGGAGGTTTTGGGATGTTTTTTTAAGGGCTTTGTAGGCGGGATTGCGCGGCTCCCATAGGCTCCATTGTAAGCGGACTTCTGACCGCGTTTATTTAATATTTAGAAGGCAAAAAAAACAAAACAACATCCATCGTCATGTCTCTCATAATGATTGTGAACGGTAGGCAAAAAAAAAAAAAGTGCAGTTCTCCTTTAAAGGTCTAGTTTATCAGAAAAACAATATACTATTTTATATTCCAGTGCATGTAAAATGACCGTTTTGTCAGGTTATTGAACTGTTGGAGCCTTGTTTGAATTTTGATTAGAATTCACTTCTCTCTAGCAAATAAGGAATGTCTCCAGGGTTTCCCTTAGAATGCCAAGATACCTGTAGAGGTGGGGGCGTGGTCAATATGATGTCATGACATTATTTGCTATAATGCATATTATTCTTTAAAAAGGCAAAACATGTATACATACTCTTCTGTTATTATAGTATTTACATATATTTTTTCTTGCATATCATTTTGCTTATTTTTCAATTTTTGTTGCTTATTGTAGTATTTTGATATTTCTTAACCTTTTTTTCTAGAGATTTTCCCCAATCTTTTTAGTATCTCTTAATTAAAAACGACTGGCAACAAATCTAGCATCTATTGGTGTTATTGTAGACTGTACTCGTGTTTAGAGACTTTACATCTGTCGCTCCATGTCCGCGACGAAAAGTGAGCTGCAAAGAGCCTGACATCACATTTGCTTTGTGCTGCAAGGTGCCTTGCTCTCCATAAAAGCCACCAATGTCATCTTAAATTTTTAAGATAGCTGTCCGTGGGTATATCTCAAATAATTTAAAGTACGTCCACATCGTGGTCATACTGCCTCCGATCAAGACCGAAACCGTGCGTATGGCTTACGTCATACAACACACGGTTTCGGAAGCGCTGTTCCACTGATCAAAGTAAGTCTTTTTCCGGCTTCCAAATTTTCGGTGCATCACTTGTCAATAGTGTGCAAATAATAAACTATATATATACTGTAACTAGGGCTGGGCGATATGGCCTTTTTTTTAATATCGCGATATTTTAAGGCCATATCGCGATACACGATATATATCTCGATATTTTGCCTTAGCCTTGAATGAACACTTGATGCATATATTCACAGCAGTATGATGATTCTATGTGTCTACATTAAAACATTCTTCTTCATACTGCATTAATATATGCTACTTTTAAACTTTCATGCAGAGAAGGAAATCACAACTAAAAAAATCACTATTTTTTTCATACGGTGTTGATCTGGAAATGTTTGCCTCTGCATTTTGATGGTGTGGACGTGTGGCACCAAACGGAGATATTGACGTGCGGAGTAAGCACTCTTCATTGTCTAGCGGGTGACTTTTCAAATGATGCTACATATTAGCAGTGTAGCCGAGTGTCCTGGGTTCGCCTATACAGTGTACTTTTCTAATAAAATAATAAACGGGAGACATTAGAGCAGGTTCAGTAGCCACCGCTTCTTTAATGCCAACATCACACACTTCCTTCCACAACCACACACACCCTACGTCACAGCCCTACGGCAACAACTCTGGAGGGACAAAACTCCTCCTTACCTAACACACTCCGGTAACTTGGGACACCCTGAACTGTTTGTTACAGCAGTGCTGCTACTTTTTATAGCAACACTTTGCTCCACGCTTGACAAATTACGGTTGTCTGTTCGACATATTCCCACTTGAAGCCAAACCACCGCCAGACGATGGACCCCCTGCTGTTTTTCTTGGGAATTAATTATTCCTCCATTTGTCACCAGATTCGCACCTTCTTTCTCTTGTATTATCGCTCACACCACTCCGCTAGCATCACAGCTAACGTTAGCCATGCTGCTACCTCTCTGCTCGGCGAGTGCATATACGTATGTGACGTATGTCGTGACAGTATGTGACGTGTATAAGAAGGTGCACTTGTTGTCTGTGAGAAGGAAAGAGCGAGGAGAGCCTGTAATGCCCGCAGCTAAAAGCAACTGCGTGAGAACGTATACTCGATATCCCGATATAGTCATTTTCTATATCGCACAGAGACAAACCCGCGATATATCGCGTAAATCGATATATCGCCCAGCCCTAACCGTAACTACTTGCTAGTTAGTGTGTTATGATGATATTTTTTTCACATGGTTTGTGAACACACAGTGTTGACGTAGAATGAGGAAGTGTTGTGTGTCTAGGAGTGAAACACAGACAGTCGTCTGTGCACAGAGGAAATACTTGTTGGAATTGGGCCCGTTGTTAGCACAAAATGGGCAATAAAAACTAAAAAGACTTTGTGTCTTCTTTTGGATGCTAAAACACATTGTATTACTGCGTTTTCCGGTCTATAGAGATTTAAGACGCACCCACAACATTTTTGAATAAAAAAAATATTTTTCCACATATTAGCCGCACCGAACTATAAGCCACAGAAATATACCTTGCGAAATTTGTTATTTACACATTGAGATTCTGTAAATGTTTATTCACATACCTTAATTGTTTCCAAACAGTGGCTATAACACGGCCGTAAAACGGCTGATCAAACAAAACAGATGTCATCGCTATGGCCCCACTAGCTGGAGAAACTAGCTCGCCAATAAGCTAAACCGACTCAATAACTCAACAGTGATGTCTTTGTGAGTTTACTGAGGAATTTGTAAAACTGAAACAATACAAAAAGAATGCCATTATAAGTTAATTACACTAACAGAGACACTTGTAAACATGTTGGCATATTAGCTAATGTAGGTTTCGGGAACCCAAAATGTTGAAAGAGCCACATTGGACTAAAAGTACCCAAAAATCTGTCCGGAGCCGCGAAAACTTAAGTCTTATAATGAAGGCGATACTTGATGTACGTGCATATATTAGCTGTACTAGCCTACTATTAAAATGACTGTGTCGTAGGTGGACGCAAATCTTCGTTGACAGAAATGTTTAAATTTGAATATTTATTTGACACATTTTTACAACATTGGAGAAAATTTGTAAAACAGAGGCTTCTCAAATGGTGCGATAACTGGGTTGGAATGCCCAAAAGTATAAATGTGGTGTGTCCATGTTAAAAGAAATGGCAGGCTGTCTTCTAATGGATTTATTACATTCTTTGCAAGCTGGGTAACGTTTGCAGTGGTCTATAACGGCACATTAACAACTATCAGAAATGTAGCCAATATTACATACAGATAATGTCATGAGACATGCAAATATTCATTAAATACACAGAGGACATGGTAAAGGAAATGTAATTATCTCAAATATACCTACAAACGAGGCATAATGATGAATTATGGAAATACAGCTCGCCTAAATAGCATGTTAGCATTGATTAGCTTGCAGTCATGCACTGACCATATATGCTTGATTAGCACTCCAACAAGTCAATAACATCAACAAAGCTCACCTTTGTGCATTCACGCACAGCATAAAAAGTTTGGTGGACAAAATGAGACAAAGGAGGAGTGGCACAAAACATGTATTTCTGTGGCAAAGTCAGGAAAAGTTGTATGAGTAAACAGACTATGGTGAGTTCAAGGACTGCCAAAATTAGTAGGACAAAACGGAGCTTGCCAAATACTCTCATCAAGTGAAGCATGTTTAATATAAACAGTGGGATTTCTAAAAATTTGAAAGGTTTGTGTCGGCAACCTGCGGCTCCTCAGTGCCACCCTAGTGGCTCCGTGGAACTTTTTCAGAAATGTTTGAAAATTGAAAAAGATGGGGGCAAAATATATTTTTTGTTTTAATATGGTTTCCGTAAGACAAACATGACCCAAACCTTCCTAATTGTTAGAAAGCCCACTGTTTATAAATGATAATGATAAATGGGTTATACTTGTATAGCGCTTTTCTACCTTCAAGGTACTTAAAGCGCTTTGACAGTATTTCCACATTCACCCATTCACACACACATTCACACACTGATGGCGGGAGCTGCCATGCAAGGCGCTAACCAGCAGCCATCAGGAGCAAGGGTGAAGTGTCTTACCCAAAGACACAACGGACGTGACTAGGATGGTAGAAGGTGGGGATTGAACCCCAGTAACCAGCAACATTCCGATTGCTGACACGGCCACTCTACCAACTTCGCCACGCCGTCCCAATATGTTTGTGTTCATACTTCACTAATGAGTTCTTGGCAAGCGCCGTTTTGTCCTAATTTCTGCGGTCAATGAATGCACCGTAGTTGGGTGGCCTGTGACGCAGCAGTTTGTTTACATCAGGGGTGCCTATTAGATCGATCGCAAGCTACCGATCGATTGGTGAAGGTGTGTCACTCGCTCGCGAGGCATTAAAAAAAAAAATAGACCTGAAAATGACTGATCATCAATTTTCACTACAACGTCACTTTCGTTACTTGGTTGACATTCACGCTACTCGAGGATCTTGCCCGATGACGTTGGCTGCTGCGAGCTTATGAAGAATACGACCGTCAGGAACGCGAAAAGCACTTTTTATTTCAACAGACTCTCTCTTTGTACCGGCTGTCAAAAGTGTAAAGACCGACCGCTCAGTTCTTGTTTTCACAATAAAAGTGCTGCTCCAGATTTTGACAATCTAATTGTGTCAGTGTAAAAAAATAATATGCACCATCTCTGTCAAACGATGTAGTGCTGAATTATGTAGAGTATTATTGAAGCGGATGAATGTCTCACTTTGGCAGATGTTTTGTCCTTGGTAAGCGTGTGCCAATGTGCCCTAATGCAGTGGTTCTCAAATGGGGGTACGCGTACCCCTGGGGGTACTTGAAGGTATGCCAAGGGGTATGTGAGATTTTTTTAAAATATTCTAAAAATAGCAACAATTCAAAAATCCTTTATAAATATATTTATTGAATAATACTTCAACAAAATATGAATGTAAGTTCATAAACTGAACATCAAATCAAGTAGGCTATTCCATTCATTACCATAAACGCAGAGTTTCCCCCATGCCATGATGGTTTGACCCTCACTAAAATGTCTGTCAAAAAGAACTGTGAAAAGAAATGCAACAATGCAATATTCAGTGTTGACAGCTAGATTTTTTTGTGGACATGTTTCATAAATATTGATGTTAAAGATTTTTTTTTTTTTGTGAAGAAATGTTTAGAACAGGGGTCACCAACGCGGTGCCCGCGGGCACCAGGTAGCCCGTAAGGACCAGATGAGTCGCCCGCTGGCCTGTTCTAAAAATAGCTCAAATAGCAGCACTTACCAGTGAGCTGCCTCTATTTTTTTAAATTTTATTTATTTACTAGCAAGCTGGTCTCGCTTTGCCCGACATTTTTAATTCTGAGAGACAAAACTCAAATAAAATTTGAAAATCCAAGAAAATATTTTAAAGACTTGGTCTTCACTTGTTTAAATAAATTCATTATTTTTTTTACTTTGCTTCTTATAACTTTCAGAAAGACAATTTTAGAGAAAAAATACAACCTTAAAAAGGATTTTAGGATTTTTAAACACATATACCTTATAAATTCCTTCCTGTTCTTTCCTGACAATTTAAATCAATGTTCGAGTAAATTTATTTTTTTTATTGTAAAGAATAATAAAAATTTTTTAATTTAATTCTTCATTTTAGCTTCTGTTTTTTCGACGAAGAATATTTGTGAAATATTTCTTCAAACTTATTATGATTAAAATTCAAAAAAACTATTCTGGCAAATCTAGAAAATCTGTAGAATCAAATTTAAATCTTATTTCAAAGTCTTTTGAATTTCTTTTAAAATTTTTGTTCTGGAAAATCTAGAAGAAATAATGATTTGTCTTTGTTAGAAACATAGCTTGGTCCAATTTGTTATATATTCTAACACATTGTAGATTGGATTTTAACCTATTTAAAACATGTCATCAAAATTCTAAAATTAATCTTAATCAGGAAAAATTACTAATGATGTTCCATAAATAATTTTTTTAATTTTTTCAAAAAGATTCGAATTAGCTAGTTTTTCTCTTCTTTTTTTCGGTTGAATTTTGAATTTTAAAGAGTCGAAATTGAAGATAAACTATGTTTCAAAATGTAATTGTCATTTTTTTCGTGTTTTTTTTGGTGTAGAAATCTTTATTTAGAATTGAATCACTTGTTTATTTTTCAACAAGTTTTTAGTTATTTTTATATCTTTTTTTCCAAATAGTTCAAGAAAGACCACTACAAATGAGCAATATTATGCACTGTTATACAATTTAATAAATCAGAAACTGATGACATAGTGCTGTATTTTACTTCTTTATCTCTTTTTTTCAACCAAAAATGCTTTGCTCTGATTACGGGGTACTTGAATTAAAAAAAAATTCACAGGGGGTACATCACTGAAAAAAGGTTGAGAACCACTGCCCTAATGGAATGTGCTTTGTAAGGATGCTGAAAAAAATCTAATTACATCCGAATCATGATTCTTATTCATTACAATTCTGAACCAAGCTCACACTCTAGCCCAAGGGAGAATATCATCATCAATCTTTATCGCAGACCTTAAGATCCATTAAACATATAAAAACAGAATACAAAACAATAAAACATAAAGCCCAAATTAGGGCTGGGCGATATGGCCTTTTTTAGATATCTCAATATTTTTAGGCCATATCGCGATACACGATATATATCTCGATATTTTGCCTTAGCCTTGAATGAACACTTGATGCATATAATCACAGCAGTATGATGATTCTATGTGCCTACATTAAAACATTCTTGTTCATACTGCATTAATATATGCTCATTTTAAACTTTCATGCAGAGAGGGAAATCATAACTAAGTCAATTTAGCAAAACTGTATTTATTAAACAGTTACCGGTATTAAGCAGTGGCACAAACATTCATGTCATTTCCTAAAAACAGAAGGTGCAAGATTGTCAGAGACATTTTAAAACAAGCTATAAGTGCACTTTAGTGTATGATGACACACAAGATATTTCAATAAGTGTCACATAAAAATGAGCTGCATATCAAATAGTATATGTCCTATGGTGTTGATGTGGAAATAGTTGTTTCGGCATTTAGTTGGTGTGGCACCGAACGGAGATGTTGACATGATGTAAAGACATATTCCCACTTGAAGCCAAACCACCGTCAGACAATGGACCATGTGCTGTTTTTCTTGGGAATTAATTATTCTTCCATTTGTTACCAGATTCGCACCTTCTTTCTCTCGTATTACAACTCAAACCACACTGTTAGCTGTTAGCATCACAGCTAACGTTACCATGTCGCTACCTCTCGCTCCGCGGGAGCGTGTGGCGTTGCTCACGTGACAGTATGTGACGTATGTAAGGTTTAAAGTCTCTGTGAGAAGGAGAGACAGGAAAGAGGGAGCATGCAATTTAATGCCCTGCAGCTAAAAGCAACTGCGTGAGAACGTATACTCGAATATCACGATATAGTCATTTTCTATATCGCACAGAGACAAACCCTCGATATATCGCCCAGCCCTAGCCCAAATGTCAGTTTCTGACATACAAACATGTGTGCCAATGGTTCCACAGTCCAGATGAGTACCTAACAGTCGAAGAATGCATGACATTTTACAGTGATCAATTTGTTAAAGGTTTGTTAGGTATACTTTTAACTTTTTTTTCCCATTTAAGTATTATCTTGATATTATTTGTATTTATTAAACATGTTTGCTACATGTGTTTCGATAAGCAAATAAAATAAATAAATAATAAATAAAAGAAAGCAAATGTCAGCGAAACCTAAAAGAGTAGCTTTTACAAAGAAGGCAACAATCCTAAATGAAGCTTTCAGCACATACACAATGTTGACATCTATCAAAAAGATAAAGGCGGCGAAATCATGCCGCTTTAGGTTAAATTAACAAGAGGAAAGCTTTTCTGCTCACATTTTGTAAATTCAAGCAAATTTCAATACATGAACAGTAACCAACATTTTAACAGAAAAATTTCCTGCTAAATAAAGTTCCATGACCCAGTGTTCTGTCGATTTCTGCTACCAGTCGATGTAATGCAGTATCTGTTCTCCACTCTGGCGTTGCTGATGACAGACAGTGTCCCAGGTGTGCGGAAGCATATATGCCCCGTCATCCCTGTGATGGTTTTGGCCCCTTGCTTTCTCATTTCCATAGCCTCCTTCATCCATCTCTTGCATGTGTTTGTTTCTGATGAAATGACTTCTCCTTGGCATGCCAGATGAGTGTTGTGTCACAATTCATATTGTTGTGTTTTGGGAGTCAGCCAATTTGCTCCACTGTCACTTCCAATGTGGTCGTCGCATCTTTTGTAACTTGAAGTTGTGTCGGTTTTAAATTATTGTGTTGCGTCGTTATGTATTTGTATTTGTGCTTTAGCTGGAAGATGTTGTGTTGTAATCAATCATATTGTCTTGTGGCGTTTGCTCCGACATTTTGTTTTGATGACGGCACAGACGGGCAAAACAGACTTTGTTTAACATCCTTATTTTTAAAAGTGTTAAACTTCATATGAATTCTGCCGTTTTTAAATACAATGTTTTCCCTTTTTTAATATAGATAAAATAGATTGATTCAACCTTAAAAACGATCTTGGATCGATACCTATCTTCCCGAAGGCAAATTTGCCGAGCACAGATTGATATACTTTAGGAATATACATCGATCTATCGATGTATCGATCAATCGTTACATCCCTACTTTATATAATTACCATGCACTTTTGTTTAAAAAGGTTCTAACTTGATTGTAAGTTAATTTATGTACAAGTCTATCTGTGCCTACATGTTTAAAATTGAAGTGCAACTTTGTTTGTCAATACTTTATTTAGCCATTTTATTTATTTTTTTCCGTTGTGTATAGTGTATTGTAGAGCCCCCAACCCCCTCTTTAACATATTTTATTGCTTTTGGTTGTGATTATGGTTCAACTTCAAAAGTTTGCTAATTATATATGTATATATATACACTACCGTTCAAAAGTTTGGGGTCATCCAAACAATTTTGTGGAATAGCCTTCATTTCTAAGAACAAGAATAGACTGTCGAGTTTCAGATGAAAGTTCTCTTTTTCTGGCCATTTTGAGCGTTTAATTGACCCCACAAATGTGATGCTCCAGAAACTCAATCTGCTCAAAGGAAGGTCAGTTTTGTAGCTTCTGTAACGAGCTAAACTGTTTTCAGATGTGTGAACATGATTGCACAAGGGTTTTCTAATCATCAATTAGCCTTCTGAGCCAATGAGCAAACACATTGTACCATTAGAACACTGAAGTGATAGTTGCTGGAAATGGGCCTCTATATACCTATGTAGATATTGCACCAAAAACCAGACATTTGCAGCTAGAATAGTCATTTACCACATTAGCAATGTATAGAGTGTATTTCTTTAAAGTTAAGACTAGTTTAAAGTTATCTTCATTGAAAAGTACAGTGCTTTTCCTTAAAAAATAAGGACATTTCAATGTGACCCCAAACTTTTGAACGGTAGTGTATATATATATATATATATATATATATATATATATATATATATATATATATATATATATATATATATATATATATATATATATATATATATATATATTGCAATTGAAAAAATATACACCCATTATTACTATGTATTATCATTACATTAGTGGGTAATTTTGTCTCAAAAAATAATGGCAATATTGTTTATCGGCAATTAGTTGTATGTCACTATATCGTTGAGCAAAATTCGTTGTCGGCCCAGGCCTAGACTGGACTATCAAAGCAAACATGACGGTGGTGTGGCAAAATTACAAACAAATCGCATGGCAAAATCCAAACTTTGCAATATCTGTCTTTCGAGGGGTGGGACGTAAGCAACTTGACAAAGCAATTGAAAGCACGATGAAGTTACCATGGCTAAAGCTAACGTGGCCGGACAAAAACAACAAACCCTGACAGCGGAAAGAAAAGTTTTCACGAGAAACACAAAATGGAGTCAGCATTTGCGGTAAAATAGTGGAATTCATATTATTGGGTAAGGCTGGACGATATGGCTGAAAACTGTATCACGATATAATTTTTTTATATTGATCGATATCGATAATTTATATTTTTTTAAGGGCTATGGAAAATATTGACCAGGAGAATAAACGATTTAATGCTAATATTTTCATTTAAAATATCGGGACAAAAGGTAGAAAATGAATGGATGGGATGGATATAACCTTCCTTTGATTATAATCTCCTCAGCTATCAAGGCAGAAAGGATAGGAAATGTTAACATAACCATGGAAAACAATCAATGTAAACATTTTAAAATCACAATGCACACTTAATAACCTCTTTAAATTAAGGTTCAAGATTAAGGAATCTGTAAAAAATGCCTAATAAAGTGTAACACAAAAAGTGCAAAGTATGAAAATTTAACTTTTCCAGTTTTATCCACAATTTATTCGCTCTCTGCAGCACTCCTCTTTAGTTTCAAAAGCGGGACAGCGAGATGACGCAGCCAAACGTGATACTTGATACTGTTGCACGATTGGCTGTTTAGCGTGTGCCTCCCATTGCTCACCAACCACTTCCTGTTTTGCAGCCTAGGCATGCTTCATTCTTTCCAGTTTGTTCTGACAAAAAAATATATATGTATATGTATATATGTGTGTGTATATATATATATGTATATATGTGTGTGTATATATATATGTATATATGTGTGTGTATATATATATATATATATATATATATATATATATATATATATATATATATATATATATATATATATATATATATATATATATATATATATATATATATATATATATATATACGTTCAAAAGTTTGGGGTCACATTGAAATGTCCTTATTTTTGAAGGAAAAGCACTGTACTTTTCAATGAAGATAACTTTAAACTAGTCTTACCTTTAAAGAAATACACTCTATACATTGCTAATGTGGTAAATGACTATTCTAGCTGCAAATGTCTGGTTTTTGGTGCAATATCTACATAGGTGTATAGAGGCCCATTTCCAGCAACTATCACTCCAGTGTTCTAATGGTACAATGTGTTTGCTAATTGGCTCAGAAGGCTAATTGATGATTAGAAAACCCTTGTGCAATCATGTTCACACATCTGAAAACAGTTTAGCTCGTTACAGAAGCTACAAAACTGACCTTCCTTTGAGCAGATTGAGTTTCTGGAGCATCACATTTGTGGGGTCAATTAAACGCTCAAAATGGCCAGAAAAAGAAAACTTTCATCTGAAACTCGACAGTCTATTCTTGTTCTTAGAAATGAAGGCTATTCCACAAAATTGTTTTCGGGTGACCCCAAACTTTTGAAAGGTAGTGTATATATATATACACATACAGTACAGTACTGTACAGTACAGGCCAAAAGTTTGGACACACATTCTCATTGAATGTGTTTTCTTTATTTTCATGACTATTTACATTGTAGATTGTAACTGAAGGCATCAAAACTATGAATGAACACATGTGGAGTTATGTACTTAACAAAAAAAAAGTGAAATAACTGAAAACATGTTGTATATTCTAGTTTCTTTAAAATAGCCACCCTTTACTCTGATTACTTTTTTGAACACTCTTGGTATTCTCTCGATGAGCTTCAAGAGGTGAACACTCTTGGTATTCTCTCGATGAGCTTCAAGAGGTAGTCTTTCACCTGAAATGGTTTTCACTTCACAGGTGTGCTTGAAGCTCATTGAAAGAATGCCTAGAGTGTGCAAAGCAGTGGCTATTTTAAAGAAATATATATTTGTGTATATATACATGTATATATGTGTATATAATGTGTGTGTGTATATATATATATATATATATATATATATATATATATATATATATATATATATATATATATATATATATATATATATATATATATATATATATATATATATATATATATGTATGTGTATATATATATATATATATATATATATATATATATATATATATATATATATATATATATATATATATATATATATATATATATATATATATACTGTGTATGTGTGTATATATATGTGTTTATATGTGTATATATACACATGCGTGTATATGTATGTACACATTTATGTGTATATATATATATATATTAGGGGTGTAACGGTACACAAAAATTTCGGTTCGGTACGTACCTTGGTTTAGAGGTCAGGGTTCGGTTCATTTTCGGTACGGTAAGAAAACAACAAAATATAAATGTTTTGGTTATTTATTTACCAAATTTGTAAACAATGGCTTTATCCTTTTAACATTGGGAACACTAATAATTCTGCCTATGTTAATCAACATTAAACTGCCTCAAGTTGTTGCTCAGATTAAATAAAATGACAAAACTTTTCTTCTACATTTAAAAAGTGCAACATTAAACAGTTTCAAGTCAACTCATCATGCTTAATTTATTACAGCATTTGGGAAGCCTGTAGTTGATTTTTATTATATAAATGTTATATTTTTATCAACATGTGATAGAAGGGACCGACTGAAATCGAAACCATTTTTTGCATACGGAATTTCTGTGTAGGAAATGCCTTCCAGAGCATCTGAAAAATGGTAAAATCTCTCCAATGTCAGGTGGCGATGCCCCCTGAATCCCCAAAAGGGGCCTCTTTCACCCCCAGCTGATATTTTTTAATTCCTCCTTTTTTTTGTTATTTTTACCTCACTGGGATCCCTGTCAAAGAAACGAACCTTGGCCAAGATGATTGATGTAATAGCTGGCCTGTACGGTTTAGCCTAGCCTAGATCCCTCTGCACCCTCTTGCAGCACTTTCTCTACCTCAGGTATTAAAGTCCATAAAGCACCGCTGCCGATGTCTTAAACCAACTTATAGATAGTTTATGCATTTTGGTCAAAGCTGAGACGGAGGCTTACGAAAACAATAACAATCACAAGATGACTTAGACATGTAAATAGATCAGAGGAGAGAGGGGCACCTGCGTCCACTCACACCGCCTTCTTGCTAATTTTTAATACGAGAACTAGTATTAATGATTAATACTTTGTCAATATGGTGACAAAGTATACTGATCTTTGTGTTTTAAGAAGCAGAGTTATGATGCTTTCTACTCTACGGAGTTGTAACGGACACAGACAGTCCTGTTATAGCTTCCTGAGTTAATGAGCAAAATCGTAACAGGTAGAGCTTAATCTAACCGTGGTGATCCAAATATTGTGCCACAATAAATAAAAGACGTTATGGGATGGAGCAGTTTATGAAAAAAATGTTGTTCGGAATTAAAAACAAATTCTCAGTTTATAGTGGTTATGTATGGTCCTGTATTTTCCGCATTAACGCAATCACAGAATTGGCCTATAAAAACGGAATGTACTATTAAACGCAGAAAGTTGCGGAACTTGACAAAATGTGATTAATACTGGCATCATGAGGATAATTAATTTTTGTATGGGGAAATCGTGGTAACGGGGACTGTGCACTCAACTTCATTGAGCCAGGCCAGCAATCTAGCAGAGCAGCCCAGCACCCTTCTCGGGCCAGCCCTCCGCCTGCCTCCAGAACACTGTCACTCAAACCTGAAATTGGCCACCTCAAACACGTGAGGAAAAAAAACTACCAAACAAACTCCAAAATAAAGAGCCGAAGAGTCAAGTGATATGCTTTTAACAGGCGGATAGCAGTTAACTATGTTTGACCATGCACAGTCTGGAGCCACTCCCCTAAATTAATAATTCTCACATCTATTTTGGCAATTAAACTACCGTAATTTCCGGACTATAAGCCGCACCTGACTATAAGCCGCACCAGCTAAATTTAGGGGAAAATACAGATTGCTCCATATATAAGCCGCACCCGACTATAAGCCGCAGGGTTTTGATGTGTAATTACCGTAGTATATAGGGGTTCCTGCTACCACGGAGGGGATTGTCGGGACAGAGATGACTGTTTGGGAACGCAAAGCGTCCCATTTATTAACAATAAATCTTACAATCATTCAATCAAACTTTCACATCTTTGACATGGCGAACAGCATTCGTGCAGAGTACAAATAATACAACGGTGCAAAGTAATACAAAGTGCTCGCCTGTACGTTATCAAAATAACCAGCCTACCGGTATATGAAAAGTCAGTCTTTAATCATTGTGTCATCGTCTTCCTCCTGCGTACTAAAACCACCGAAATCCTCTTCGTCGGTGTCGTAGAAGAACAGGCCGTAAATAAGCCGCACCCTTGTATAAGCCGCAGGGACCAGAACGAGGGGAAAAAGTAGCGGCTTATAGTCCGGAAATTACGGTACCTTTCTTACAAGTAGAAGATCACAGAAGGTCAAGGCCACACATTTTACACACAGAGTAACAGCAAGCAGAAGCAAACAAGAAGGCATGGTAATCGCTAAGCTAGCTGCTAAACTACACAAGACAAAGGGTCCTTGCAAACTTTAAGAAGTGTAGCTGGAACAATGTCACAGTAGAAAGTATGCAGTTATTAACAGGAAATTAACAAGTAGTTATTAGGAGTCCAGAGAGACGATGATATAGCCACAGCTGTTCTCTTTTGTTGTGTTGCGGCCATGTGTACATGTGAGTGGAGGACAGAAGGATCCATAACCCACCCGGTGGTTTCAATACCAGAGGGGTCAGATCGATACTAAAAAAATTAGATCTTCATTTTCATTAAATGCCTTTTTTTTCTTTTTGTTTATGTTTACAAATTCAGTGAATAAGTCACCGGACAAAGGTAGACTTAAAAACATTTGTCCTCTGTTTAATCAATGGTAACTGGACTACTTTGTTGATTATAATGGTTGACCGTTACTACAAAATGTTTTTTCAATTTATTGAAGACATTTGACCTTAAATCCAAAAGGCCTCTTCAGGTATGAATTTAAAATCTGAAATTAATAAAGGTAAAAAATCGTCAACAATGAAGAAGTTCAGTTGCTTTCAGACTTTGATGATGTCTTGAGAATTACAGACATTTGTTTCATGCGGTTTTCAATCAATCAAAGATTATTTATATAGCCCTTAACCACAAATGTCTCAATGGGCTGCACAAACCACAAGGACATTCTCCGATCTGATCTATTTTCCGTTTGAAGGTTCGCTTAGAACCACACTTCTTTTTTATCACTGTTTAGCTTTTCACAGTTTATTGTGCATTCAAAAAAGACAATATTTTTACGTCGACAATTGCTGCACCATGAATCCCTTTTTAAAATAAGATATAACTTTGGAAACAAAGTATTTTAGTATTGCATTGCCTTTGTGCATTGTGCTTGGCCTGAATGTCCACTTCGTACCATATTCTCTCAGCCCTTAAGATAGACATATGATAAATCCATGAGGTGCCTTGCCTCTAAAAGAGTAGCTACTATGCAAAACATTTTTTTCTTACCAATTGGTATCTGTTTTTGTGTAATTGCGATCTGTATTGGTCCCGAAAATTTGGAAAAAGAAGCTATGAAGACACGGTGGAGATATTTATAAAACAACCTCGCCTTCCTTCATACTTCCTCCAAACGAGATGTTTGAAATTTGCCCAATTTGTAAGGTTTTACCCATTGGTGACGCCAGCGGATAACTTATAAGGTAAAGTTTTACCCAAACAGCCTCAGTCCGCCACGTTGTAGTCAATAAGTTCCTTCTTTTTCTCTATCCTCTTGTTGTGAGGCAGACTGGCTCGTACATTGACATGCATACTCTGCCTTTGCCATTTGTAATACAAAGTAGCATATAGTTTAAACTTATATCTGTCAGTAAACTCGATATGGAAGCACAAAAAACTACAACGTGGCTGACGGGGAGAAGACACAGTCGAAGTGGAGGCATGTAAATAAAACCGTCCACAAAACGGCGCTTCCTGAAGAGACGGTCAGAGAACGAATTAAAGATGCTTTTTTAAAGATAATCCATGCAAAACTTTGACCAAAGAACATTTTATTTTTCACTAAAGAAGGGTTCGGTGAATGCGCATATGAAACTGGTGGGGTTCGGTACCTCCAACAAGGTTAAGAACCACTGTCTTGGAAGGAGGAAGGAAAGGGGTTTAATAGCTCATGGAGTGTTGCGGGGGAGAACAAAGAACACAACAAATAAGCGGCGTTTGGTCATTTAAACGTGAAAAAAATTATATCGATATTACGATATTTTCTTAATTCATATCTTGTTTAAAAATATATCGGTGCTGCTCACTCGGTGTGTGACGTGTCAAATGTTTAGCTACTCCTCTGTTCAAATGTGCCTCTCCCCATAGCCTGTGCTGACCAACCTCGTGCAGCAGCTAGGTGGCTGAAGAGTAGTTTCAAACTAAACAGCCAGTGGCCTTCACTGCAGTGAAGCTCCATCTATCCCCGTGAGGCTATAACCTAACGTTAATAAACAAAATGGACGAAAACTACTTTGACATAGTAACGACTAACTAATTACTTTATAAGAATAAACAACACATCACGTTACTACTTACAACCAAAATAATCTGAGTACTCAACACTGATTATCCAACCATAAAACACTTAAGCAACTTTAAGCACTAGGGCTGGGCGATAAATCGATATACGCGATATATCGCGGGTTTGTCTCTGTGCGATATGACGTGAAATACTGTCACGTCATACGTCACATACGTATACGCCCTCGCAGAGCACAGAGGTAGCGGCATGGGTAACGTTAGCTGTGATGCGAGTGGTAATACGAGAGAAAGAAGGTGCGAATCTGGTAACAAATGAAGGAAGAATGAATTCCCAAGAAAAACAGCAGGGGGTCCATCGTCTGGCGGTGGTTTGGCTTCAAGTGGGAATATGTCGAACAGACAACCGTAATTTGTCAAGTGTGGGGCATAAGCGTTTCTACAAAAAGTAGCATTATTGCTAATATGTAGCATCATTTGAAAAGTCACCTGCTAGACAATGAAGAGTGCTTACTCCGCATGTCAACATCTCCATTCGGTGCCACACCATCAAAATGCCCAGGCAAACATTTCCACATCAACACCGTATGAAAAAAAGAGTCAACAACAAAAGGAGATCATGTCCGCAGTAACCTACCACATAGCGAAGGACAAACACTATTTGAGCTAATTTTTATTTGACACTTATTGAAATATCTTGTGTGACATCATGTTTTAAACTATTGTAGTGGCGTTGTGTACAAAAAGTGCACTTTAATTTAGTGTTGTTTTGATATGTCATCTTAGTGACACCATGCACAAAAGTGCACTAATAGCTTGTGTTAAAATGTCTCTGACAATCTTGCACTTTCTGTTTTGGAAATGACATGAATGTTTGTGCCACTGCTTAATAACAGTTTAATAAATACAGTTTTGGTAAATTGACTTAGATGTGATTTCCTTCTCTGCCTGAAAGTTTAAAATGAGCATATATTAATGCAGTATGAACAAGAATGTTTTAATGTAGACACATAGAATCATCATACTGCTGTGATTCTATGCATTAAGTGTTAATTCAAGGCTAAGGCAAAATATCGAGATATATATCGTGTATCGCGATATGCCCTAAAAATTTTGAGATATTAAAAAAAGGCCATATCGCCCAGCCCTACTGTGCACGTTTTGTTCAAGATACCGGTATATACCGTATGTTGCCATTCGGCCTAAAAATACCAGGATATCCAGTTTTGGTCCACATTGTCCAGCCCTATGCATTGTATAATTTGTACAATAGGCTATGAGGCTAATACAGTATAATCTTTAAAAAGGCTAAAATAAATTGTAACACAGGTCCTATACCAGTGGCAGTTGTTGGTCTTTTTAGTAGGGAAAGCTCATTTTCACCTACTCCCTAAACACAAGTGCAGTCTCCAACAACAAATAAAATATATACAAAGGTTTTACAAAGGAAAGGCCACTTACAGGATTGTAAAATTCTCCATATCAACTCAGAACAATAGAATGAAACTTGATTCGCTCATTTTGTTGTCATTCAAAAAGGCATGCAGCCTCAGACAGCTCATTCAATTATCATGCGGTAGCCCGGTTCCCACTTCTCATTCACTTCTAGAGACACTTGGCATCTGTGGGCAGGACAAAGCTGAGCATTCATCCAATGATTGTCTAGCTTGGCTGCAGTGGAACAAACCACTTTATGCTCCAAATGAATCAGAAGACAATCTCGTTAGCTGTCTCAAAAGTAGCTGATTCTGAACAAAAGTTTAAATCATTGTAGGGCATATCTAGTGAATGAAATGTAAACACAAACATACTGTACATATTTGACCACTTTTTAAAATATATTTTAGGGGAAGCTCTCGTCTTACAAAAATCGCGACTGATCTCCAAGGTAAACAGCCTCTGGCATGTTAGACCCAGGCAATATTTGCGCATTGCACATGTTGTACATCGTTGTCCGCGAGCGTATCTCAGATATATTCAAGTACATCCATATAGCAGACATGCTGCCTGCCTCCGCTCCAGGTTTCCACTTCCGGGAACAAGTCACATGTCGGAATACAAGCAATAACTCAAATTTGTTTTCACGTAAAAAAAACATTTGTTAGGTGTGGCAGCGACTAGAGACCTGTCAGCAAACGCTATGTTGCTTCAGAGCAACTTTATGGATTATTAGAATTCTTTAAAATGTTCACTTATTTGAGTGGATTAATATTGGCCTGTGGATTATTGGATCAATGATGAGTTGTGAGTAAAGCTCAAACTGACACTAACTCTCATTAGCGTGCGTGACTTTCAGGGACTTTTGAGGAGGAAATATTGTTGTTACAAACTTTTGTGTGGTGTTGCTTGCTTGTTTGTGATTGTTCCAAGTTAATTATCAGATCCCACCCATGTCTTGTTTATGCGTAGCAACGGCACCTGAAGTGAATGTGACAGCGTGTCATATTTACGATGGTCAGCTGGATTAAAAACAATACTGATAGTATTATTGTATTATTTGTCTAAAATCTTAACACTCCTCTTAGACCAGGGGTCAGCAACCCGCGGCTCCGGAGCCGCATGCGGCTCTTTGACCACTCTGATGCGGCTCAACTGCATACTTGCCAACCTTCCCGATTTACCCGGGAGACTTCCGGATTTCAGTGCCTCTCCCAGTAATCTCCCGGGGCAATTATTTTCAGATTTTCACCCTGTCAAATACAATAAGGGGATGCTGTGATGACACAGCTTTTAGCGCCCTCTACAGCCAACAGTATCAACGTGCCAGTCCAGGTACATGTTGTATGCAGCTTCTGCCTGCACACATATGTGACAGCAAGGCATACTTGTTCCACAGCCATACAGGTTACACTAACGGTAGCGATATAAACAACTTTAACACTCTTACTAATATGCGCCACACTGTGAACCCACACCAAACAAGAATGACAAACACATTTCGGGAGAACATCCGCACTGTAACACAACATAAACACAACAGAAGAAATACCCAGAATCCCATGCATCCCTAACTCTTCCGGGCTACATTATACACCCCCGCTACCACCAAACCCCGCCCACCTCAACCGACGCACGGAGGGAGGGAGGGGTTGATGTGTGGGAGGCAGGGTTGGGGGGGGCGTGGTTTGGTGGGCGGGGGTGTATAATGTAGCCCGGAAGAGTTAGGGATGCATGGGATTCTGGGTATTTGTTCTGTTGTGTTAATGTTGTGTTACAGTGCAGATGTTCTCCCGAAATGTGTTTGTCATTCTTGTTTGGTGTGGGTTCACAGTGTGGCGCATATTAGTAAGCGAGTTAAAGTTCTTTATCTCCACCGTCAGTGTAACCTGTATGGCTGTGGACCAAGTATGCCTTGCTGTCACGTACATGTGCAAGCTGAAGCAGCATACAACATGTACATGGATTGGCACGTTGTCAATGCTGGTTGAAGAGGGCACTATTATTGTTGATAGGGTGAAAATCAGCAGACATTCGAGAGAAAAGTGGACTTAAATTTCGGGGATCTCCCGGTAAAATCGGGAGGTTTGGCAAGTATGACGCTGTCAAGCGCCATTCATATAAAACTTGTGGTCCGCACTAACATAAAATTTTCATGTTAAGATGCGGGCTGCGTGTTTGAAACCCCTGGTTTATACATAGCACAAAACAAAAAAAAACTTTGTATGTAGTGTTATTTCATTTGAAATTTCAAAAGAGTTTTGTGGCTCCCATTGTTTTCTTTAATTTGTGAAACTGGTCAAAATGGCTCTTTGAGTGGTAAAGGTTGCCGACCTCTGTCTTAGACCGATCCAATTAGGTACGGTTACCAAAAAATACAGATACTCTATATAAATCCTTATAAATGGTTGTCCTTTACAGTTTCCACAAAGTAAGGTTACATTTTTTTAGTCAGTACAAATCAAGCTGTGCATGAAGGCATCTGTAATTTCTTTATGCAGGACTGCTTGTCATAAACCAATGCTTCTCAACTATTTTTTGCCATGATCCCCCTAGGGGAAAGACCGTTTCTCATGACCCCACTGAATTTAATTACTATTGAAAGCTTGATTGATTAGGTGTGTAACGGTTCGTTTGTACTCAGGGGTGCAAACTAACTTTTTGACCAACTCGCCAAGTGGCTAGTAGGTGAAAAAACATACTCGCCAACCATATTTTTTACTCGCCAAATGCCAAAACAAACTATTTCCTTTACCATTGTATTCCGCCATGTAGAAGTGTTCACGTCACATTAAAACCAATTCTACAACCAACCAGGGGCCACAGTATAGTATATAGAGTATATAGATTCTTTTTTTTACTATCCTATGAAACTAGAAGCAGGACGCATGATGCAGTGCAGATAAGATTTTAAAAGATCTGTATTCAATAAAATTTAAGTAATATACAAGTTTTACAGTGCATTGATTGCTACAAAGAATAAAGAAATAGTTAAATATTTTTCAACATTGTCTGGATATTTACATTAATTTTTTTACATTTAAACATTAAAAAATATCTGCATTCAATAAAATAAAAGTAATATGCAAGTCTGATTGACCGTGAACTGCTTGCTACAAAAAATATAGGAAAAAAATATTAAATCTGTTGCCAACATTGTCTGGATATAAATAATGAAAGAACATTAATGAAAGAACATCAGATTAACATATATAGAAAAAATTAACGTCTCAGAACTTCACCGCCCCTCCCCGTGTGTGTGTGTGTGTGAGAGAAAGAGCTTTGTGTGTGTGACATTGTGAGTGAGTGAGTGAGTGAGTAAGTGAGAGAGAGCTAAGTGTGTGTCGGTGTGTGAGAGCTGTAGCCTAGGTGGGTGTCTGTAAATATACAGACAGATAGTGAGTGAGTGAGTGACTGAGTGTGCGCATTTCGGAAAAGAAGCTTCATCTTCTGGGTGTTTACGTCCGAGAGTTTAGTGAGAACTTGCACCGAGGGCGCTTCATGGAGTGGGGCAGACTTGGCTTGCTTTATTTTCATATTTTTGTCGTGGTTGCGAGTGCCTTCATGTGATATTATACTTTCAACTTTCATCGAGGAGCAGCCCACAACAAAGTGACTCGCCTGACTTTTTTTGTCCTTTCCAAAAGTTGTGCACACAGTGCAAAACATGATGTTGTTCTTGACAGTCAGCCAGTCGCGTTTTTTCCCTGCATCGTCGTATAGCCACTTCGTCTGAAACTTTCTCCCCCCAGTTCCAGCGCTGGTCGGTTTGGGTTTCGCAGCATTCGCATCGCGACCCCCCTCCTCCTCCTCCTCCTCCTCCTCCTCCTCCGTCCGTGCCTTTTTAGCTATGGGTTTCAGGAAGCGCCACATAACGATAAGATTTATAGGCTTAAGGCTAGGAAGAATGATTGTTAGCTATTAAGACTCGAGTAACGTTACCGGTACACTCTGTGACTGTCGCCTGAGAGATATCCCTGTAGTGCGCGCTCTAAGCTAACTACTAGGCTAGCTAACTGCCGTCTCTTAGCAACTAGTCTACGGAACGTCGAACGTGACATCACAACAAATATGTGCTTGGTAAAATAATGATCTCCGTGTTGCTTTAGGTACCGGTAAGCGCTGCATTATTGCTGTTGTGAACCTCACTTTTTCAACTCGCCAGCGTGGCAAGTTAGGCAAATATTTTACTCGCCAAATCTAAAAATAGCTCGCAAATGGCGACTGGCGAGTGTTAATTTGCACCCCTGTTTGTACTTCAATTGGATTCAGATGTTGTGGTTGCCGATAGGATTCAGGGAAGATATTATTTTTTTAGAATGACACGATGACTGAAACGATTCAGTAAGTTGAAATCGATTCAGGAAAAAAATCAACCTGTGCGACTGAAGTAAATACTGGATACTGAACACGACAGGGGACATTTACTATATTCTTGTTATTTCTTACTAAGGAATTAGGTATAAATGAGTTATGGAAACGTGATTGGTAAGAATGGCCGCCCGGATCTGAACCCGAGTGGTGCTTTGTTATTGGACTTTTGTGCACGTCACAGATTGTCCATAAAAAACACCATGTTCAAACATAAGCGTGTCCATATGTGCACTTGGCACCAGGACACCTTAGGCCGCAGTTCCATGATCGACTTTGTAGTTGTGTCATCGGATTTGCGGTCTCATGTTTTGGACACTCAAGGTGAAGAGAGGGGCGGAGCTTTCTACCGATCACCACCTGGTGGTGAGTTGGCTGCGATGGTGGGGGAGGATGCCGGACAGACCTGGCAGGCCCAAACGCATTGTGAGGGTCTGCTGGGAACGTCTAGCAGAGTCTCCTGCCAGAGAGAGTTTCAATTCCCGCCTCCGGAAGAACTTTGAACATGTCACGAGGGAGGCACTGGACATTGAGTCCGAGTGGACAATGTTCCGTACCTCTATTGTCGAGGCGACCGATTGGAGCTTTGGCCACAAGGTGGTTGGTGCCTGTCGTGACGGTAATCCTAGAACCCGCTGGTGGACACCAGCGGTGAGGGATGTCATCAAGCTGAAGAAAGAGTCCTATCGTGTTCTTTTGGCTCATAGGACTCCGGAGGCAGCAGACAGGTAGTACTGAAAAGCCAAGCGGTGTGTGGCTTCAGCGGTCGCGGAGGCAAAAACTCGGACATGGGAGGAGTTCTGGGAAACCATGTAAAACGACATCCAGACGGCTTCTAAACGATTCTGGACCACCATCCGCCGCCTCAGGAAGGGGATGCAGTGCAATGTCAACACCGTGTATGGTGGGGATGGTGTTCTGCTGACCTCGACTGCGGATGTTGTGGATCGGTGGAGGAAATACTTCGAAGACTTCCTCAATCCTACCAACACGTCTTCCTACGAGGAAGCAGTGCCTGGTGAATCTGTGGAGGGCTCTCCTATTTCTGGGGCTGAGGTTGCCGAGGTAGTTAAAAAGCTCCTCTGTAGCTGCCCGGAGTTTCTTAAGGCTCTGGATGCTGTGGGGCTGTCTTGGTTGACAAAACTCTGCAACATTGCGTGGACATCGAGAGCGGTACCTCTGGATTGGCAGACCAGGGGGGTGGTTCCACTCTTTAAGAAGGGGAACCGGAGTGTGTGTTCCAACTATTGGGGATCACACTCCTCAGCCTTCCCGGTAAGGTCTATTCAGGTGTACTGGAGAGGAGGCTACCCCGGATAGTCGAACCTCGGATTCAGGAGGAACAGTGTGGTTTTCGTCCTGGTCGTGGAACTGTGGACCAGCTCTATACTCTCGGCAGGGTCCTTGAGGGTGCATGGGAGTTTGCCCAACCAGTCTACATGTGCTTTGTGGACTTGGAGAAGGCATTTGACCGTGTACCCCGGGAAGTCCTGTGGGGAGTGCTCTGAGAGTATGGGGTAACGGACTGTCTGATTGTGGCGGTCAGCTCCGTGTATGATCAGTGTCAGAGCCTGGTCCGCATTGCCGGCAGTAAGTCGGACACGTTTCCAGTGAGGGTTGGACTCCGCCAAGGCTGCCCTTTGTCACCGATTCTGTTCATAACTTTTATGGACAGAATTTCTAGGCGCAGTCAAGGCGTTGAGGGGATCTGGTTTGGTGGCTGCAGGATTAGGTCTCTGCTTTTTGCAGATGATGTGGTCCTGATGGCTTCGTCTGGCCAGGATCTTCAGCTCTCGCTGGATCGGTTCGCAGCTGAGTGTGAAGCGACTGGGATGAGAATCAGCACCTCCAAGTCCGAATCCATGGTTCTCGCCCGGAAAAGGGTGGAGTGCCATCTCCGGTTTGGGGAGGAGATCTTGCCCCAAGTGGAGGAGTTCAAGTACCTCGGAGTCTTGTTCACGAGTGAGGAAAGAGTGGATCGTGAGATCGACAGGCGGATCGGTGCGGCGTCTTCAGTAATGCGGACGCTGTATCGATCCGTTGTGGTGAAGAAGGAGCTGAGCCGGAAGGCAAAGCTCTCAATTTACCGGTCGATCTACGTTCCCATCCTCACCTATGGTAATGAGCTTTGGGTTATGACCGAAAGGACAAGATCACGGGTACAAGCAACCGAAATGAGCTTCCTCCGCCGGGTGGCGGGGCTCTCCCTTAGAGATAGGGTGAGAAGCTCTGTCATCCGGGAGGAGCTCAGTGTAAAGCCGCTGCTCCTCCACATCGAGAGGAGCCAGATGAGGTGGTTGGGGCATCTGGTCAGGATGCCACCCAAACGGCTCTCTAGGGAGGTGTTTCGGGCACGTCCTACCGGTAGGAGGCCACGGGGAAGACCCAGGACACGTTGGGAAGACTATGTCCCCGGTTGGCCTGGGAACGCCTCGGGATACCCCGGGAGGAGCTGGACAAAGTGGCTGGGGAGAGGGAAGTCTGGGCTTCCCTGCTTAGACTGCTGCCCCCGCGACCCGACCTCGGATAAGCGGAAGAAGATGGATGAGTTATGGAAACAACAATTAATGGCCATTGCATTCACATCTTATTTTAATAAAGTGCAACCAACACTTTAGGTTAAATTAACAAGAGGAAGTACATTCTGTTCTAATTTTCAATAATCAAGAAATGTTCCATAAAAGTACAGTAACCAACAATTTTACTTCAACATAAAAAAATGCAATATAAAATGCAAAACTGACAAAAATAAAGTGCAACCAACATCTTTTCAGGTTGAATGAACAGTAGGTTTACCTGCTGCTTCTATTGTTGTTTTTCACATAGAAATAATACAAATGCTAAATGTATTAAATATAAAAAATTAAGCACAACCAAATCTCTTTAGGTTAAATGAGCAGTGGTTTAACCTGCTACTACCGTACTCTCATTTTAATAAACCGCTTCGATAGCTGAGCAAAGTCACAGAAAATGCAAACGTCACAACACAGTAACATAACACTAAACAACTATAAGCTGGACGGAAGTGACAGCAACTCTCCGAGTTCCTGAGACAGAAAGTTGAAAACCCTTAAATAAATAATGTTGGAAATGTAAGTGAAGTGTGACCACTTTTTTAGTAATAACCCTTTTTACTTTTTCAACAATACTAATATACTATGTTCAGAAAGTTCGTCCATCGCCGTAACTTGCTCTGCTGTCACTGCTGTTGTGTCCGTCCCGTCCTTTGTGGCTTAAATTTTTGTTGCGGCTTTATATTGTCTTATGTGACGTTTGTGTTTGTTGCGGCTTTAGTAATTGTGTTTTTGCTGAAAGTTATTATGTTGAAATTTGTTATTGTCTTGCCGCTTTTGTATTTGTTGTAACTAGAGCTGAACGATTTGAACCGAAGCTGATACCCCGGTATTTTCAGGCCGAATGGCGATATACGGGTATCTTAAGCGAAACGTGGTTAAGGTTGCCTAAATGTTTTATGGCTAGATAATCAGTGTTGGGAGTACTCCGGTTTATTTTTGTTGTAAGTAGTAACGTAACATGTTGCTTATTCTTATAAAGTAATTAGTTAGCCGTTACTATATCAAAGCAGTTTTCGTGAATTTTGTTCATTAACGCTAGGTTTCAAGCCTTACGCTTGTGCGTAGGGATAAATGGAGATTCTACTCGCTCATTGCAATAAAGGCCGCGGGCCGTTCAGTTTGAAACTACTCTGCTGCCACCCAGCTGCTGCAATTTTAGTCCGCACGGGCTATGGAGAGAATCACTTTCAAGCCGACGAGTAGCTAAACATTTGACACACCGAGCGAGCAGCAAACAGTAGCTATTGCCAGCTGCTGTGCTAAGTCGCTAACAGAAGTGAACAACATAAACAGATTTGATTAGTGATAACGTCGTTCCAAGGAGATATACTGTAGGTTCTCAAGCAAATTGGTGTATGTTGTAAATAAAGCTGTAGTCACTCACCAATAGCCAAATGCATTTGGTGACCAAAGCATTGCATCTCTCGAGAGTCGAGAAGTTGGCACCTTAGCCGCCATTTTCTTTTAAAAAGTTTTTTGTGTTGCGTCGTTGTGTGTCAGAGAAAGCTATGTAAACACGCAAGGGGTGGGGTTGAGCCAAAGAGAATGCCCTGTGCTGCACCTGTCAGGCGCAGAGAAGCGCAAAAGACCGTAATAAAGGCACATTAAAAGATACCTGCATGGCGATATTGTCTCAAATATATATCTTTCAAAATATAATAGTTCTGACCTTTCTCAATTACCATAGCTATCCACCATTCTTGTTTTTCCGACTGATGGCGATGACATCGCAGACGGGCCAACAGATTTGAATAATGTTTTACGTCCTTATCCAAAAAAGTGTTAAACTTCATATAAAGTGTGCTGTTCTTGAATCCAATGTTTTCCTTTATCTAGTATTGATCAAATCGATATATGTATTTTTAAAATGATCTTTGATCGATACCTATCTTCGGAAAGACAAACATGCCGAGCACAGATCGATGTAGTTGAATCTAAGGAATATAAATCCATATATCAATTATTTGTGACACCCTTATTGATATTTATTTTGTATATATATCTGTGAGTTACATTCTTTATGTATGCCGCTGACAACTCCTTATTCTTTTCATTCTTGTCACAAACTTCTCCATCTCTTCACCAGTGTTAGCTCTGTACACGTGTTCCTGTGCTCTTCCTACTTCTACTGGGTAGAACGTTTGTTGATTAGATTAAGCACTGCTGTCACCTAATATCAGGTTTGTGTGTCGTTCTATCATGAATACTCGAGTATAGACACAAATAACGAAAACCTTCCCTGCTTCTCGCGACCCCCCCAAACACTGTCATAGAATGTGCCTTTGGACAATGACTGTTGGCTCGTTTGGTGTGTTTTTATTTTTAATTCCTTAATGGTTTTGAGGTAAAGTTTGGACTTTGTTACATTTTAACACTGTCTCTGTACTGTTCATCATGTTGTGTCTTCAAGTGATAGAAAAGATTAAAGAGGCCTGCTAAATTATTAAAATTTTAATCACGATCAAGATTTTGGTAGCCACGTTTAAATTAGGATGATCATCTGCGACCATCTGGCAATTTGGCTTTTTACATACAAAACAAAAAGCCAAATAAAGCAGTTCCTCTTCCCTTTTTGTGCCACCAATTCCTCTGTAGGCTTTGTTGGTTTACCTTTTATTGTGCTTTTCATCCCTGCTAAGCTGTTTATTAGGCTACGGTAACACTTTGTGGTAGAATTTGAAGTCACTTGAAAGAACTATATAGTGAATTTGATGTAACTTGGAAGAACTTTATAGCGCTATACATCCATGTGTGCATTAGCAGGAGTATGGTTATATTAGTGCCGTAAATTTTTTTCAATTGACATTAAAGGCCTACTGAAACCCACTACTACCGACCACGCAGTCTGATAGTTTATATATCAATGATGAAATCTTAACATTGCAACACATGCCAATACGGCCGGGTTAACTTATAAAGTGCAATTTTAAATTTCCCAGGAAACTTCCGGCTGAAAATGTCTAGGTATGATGACGTTTGCGCGTGACGTCAAGGGTTGAAGCGGAAGTATTGGGACACATTGTATCCCAATACAAACAGCTCTGTTTTCTTCGCAAAATTCCACAGTATTCTGGACATCTGTGTTGGTGAATCTTTTGCAATTTGTTCAATTAACTATGGAGACTGCAAAGAAGAAAGCTGTAGGTGGGATCGGTGTATTAGCGGCTGGCTACAGCAACACAACCAGGAGGACTTTGAGTTGGATAGCAGACGCGCTACCGTGAGTATGCTGCTTTCTTCCAAACATTTGATCGCTTGCCCGTCCGTGCGTGGCGCTATGTGCATGTCACGTATGTAACTTTGGGGAAATATATGTTTCTTGCCGGCGGCCGGGGTGTCGTCGAAAGCTACAACGCGCGCCGCTGTCCTCACCTTGACTTCCTCCGTCTCCGGGCCGCCGATCGCATCGATGATCGGGTGAAGTCCTTCGTCGCGCCGTCGATCGCTGGAACGCAGGTGAGCACGGGTCGTGATGTGCAGATGAGAGCTGGCGTAGGTGGAGAGCTAATGTTTTTAGCATAGCTCTGTCGAGGTCCCGTAGCTAAGTTAGCTTCAATGGCGTCGTTAGCAACAGCATTGCTAGGCTTCGCTAGGCGGCACAGCATTAACCGTGTGGTTACAGGTCCAGAGTTTGGTAGTATTGTTGATCTTCTGTCTATCCTTCCAGTCAGGGGCTTATTTCGTCTGTTTCTATATGCAGTTAAGCACGATGCTATCACGTTAGCTCCGTAGCTAAAGTGCTTCGCCGATGTATTGTCGTGGAGATAAAAGTCACTGTGAATGTCCATTTCGCGTTCTCGACTCTCATTTTCAAGAGGATATAGTATCCGAAGTGGTTTAAAATACAAATCCGTGATCAACAATAGAAAAAGGAGAGAGTGTGGAATCCAATGAGCCCTTGTACCTCAGTTACGGTCAGAGCGAAAAAAGATACGTCCTGCACTGCACTCTAATCCTTCACTCTCACGTTCCTCATCCACAAATCTTTCATTCTGGCTCAAATTAATGGGGTAATCGTCGCTTTCTCGGTCCGAATCGCTTTCGCTGCTGGTGTAAACAATGTGCAAATGTGAGGAGCCCTTCAACCTGTGACGTCACGCTACTTCCGGTACAGGCAAGGCTTTTTTATCAGCGACCAAAACTTTATCGTCGATGTTCTCTACTAAATCCTTTCAGCAAAAATATGGCAATATCGCGAAATGATCAAGTATGACACATAGAATGGATCTGCTATCCCCGTTTAAATAAGAAAATTTCAGTAGGCCTTTAAATTCTACTGCAAAGCCACAGCGTTGCTGCAGTTACATTAGCCCAGACGTTAGAATTACGATATAATCACAGGGTTTCCCCTAGATTGCCAAGACACCTGTGGCAGTGCAGGCGTCTTTAGGAGCGTGGTCAATATGATGTCATCACATTATTTGTTATGATGCAAGAAATCTGTTATTAATTACAGTATTAACATATATTTTTTCTTACATATTGTTTTGCTCTATTTTTCAATAGTTCTGCTTATTGTACAATATACTTTCATACTTTGTTTGTTTCGTCTTTGAAAGAGCGATTTCTCCAATTCTTTTAGTCACTCTTTATGAAAAACTACAGGCATCAAATCTAAAATCTATTTCTGGTGTTATTGGAGGCTTTACTCATGTTTTGAGACTCTTTACTTTTATCGCTCCATGTCCGCGACAAAAAGCGAGCTGCAGAGAGCCTGACGTCACACCTGCTTCGCGCTGCTGGGAGCCTTCCTCCTTAGAGCAGCCATTGTCATCTTAAATTTCGAAGACCGCTGTCCGCGGCTATATATCGGATACATTAAAGCAGTGTTTCTTGACCATAGAGGGCCGCCAAAAAATATCTGTTTCTCAGCTGTTCTCTATATGGGCGGCAGCGTTATTCAGTTATAATACACTTTTCCACCACTTGGGGCAGTAATGTCAATCGCAAACAAACCGAAGAAGTCTGAGGTTAAAGTTATAGAGAATTTTCTTAAGCGCAAAAATTACAACTAAAGTGGTGAGGCTGTATTTTCATTTATACGTACATTTTATTCACAGTATATACAAGAAACATATTTATTATTAGTTATCGATTTAGTTGGAATGTATTTTGTTTTAGCACTGTGTGATTGTATATAAATTATTTTTAATCAGTTTTTATGAGTCCCTTCTTTTGCGGCATGTTTGATGTATTTTTGTAATCAGCCTGACCTAAGCCTTAATAATAGTCTTTGTGATAAACACATGGTTTTATATAATTTGACAAGGTTTATTCTGTTAAGCTAAGTAGCTTAGCTTAACAGAATACAATACATATTACTTTATATTGTTTTTACGTAACAAAAACCCTATTTTTTAATGTGTGGCGGTGCACCAGAACATATTACCTGCCACACCAAATACATTAAGGTAGGGCTGGGCAGTATTACCCACATTTCATATCACAGCACTAGGAGTGTAACGGTACGTGTATTTGTATCGAACGGTTTCGGTTCGAAGGTGTACCGAACGAGTACACATGCTGGCAGCGACCGGGGCTAGGACAACATGTAAAAGCCAGAGCTGGAAGACCCTCCTGCCTCGTTAAGATCTCCCGTTTGGGAACACTTTGGCTGCGCGATACAACAATGGAGGACGGAGGTTTGCCGACATTGTTCAGCAGCTGCTTCTGACAACACGTCAAACATGTGTTGCACCTTTCCTGCTTCCGGCTCCCAGACCGTTGTCGAGAAGCGCAGGGGAGATACTCCTCCAGGGCCGATGTATTCTCGGGGGCAACACCCTTCACTCTACCCGGCAGTGGGTCTCCACAGCTCCGGACTCCAGGGTAAATGACGAGTCTGGCGATTAATTGCAAATCGTGGCTTTATTGAGGTCTTGCACACAGCCAATCCAACAAAACACTAGCCACTCCCCGCACTCACCTACCGCTCCCTCACCTCGCTCGCCCACACACTCACCTCACATGCTGTCACATATTAAAGGGCCACACACACACATACGCTACTCTCATAACACATGCCAACCCATTTGAAGCGTCCCCACCGCATTCAAGCAGCCTCTCCTCTGCGAGTCAGGCAGGGCTAAAGCAATAACAAATGTTTTTATAGCAGCAGATATAAGTCCATATTGCATTAAAAACTAGATTTTGACCCACTTCTATGGTGGAAGAACAATGAGCCCATATATCCTCTTACTGCCAAGTTAGCCAGGCTGGGGGGGGAAAGAAAAGTTAATCTGAGGCTGAGTTGACTTGAAACTGTTTAATGTTGCACTTTTTATATGTAGAAGAAACGTTTTGTCATTTTATTTAATCCGAGCAACAACTTGAGGCAGTTTAATGTTGATTAACGTGGACCCCGACTTAAACAAGTTGAAAAACTTATTGGGGTGTTACCATTCAGTGGTCAATTGTACGGAATATGTACTGTACTGTGCAATCTACTAATAAAAGTCTCAATCAATCAATCAAAAAAAGCACTTTATATGTAGAAAGGTTTTGTTAAGAAACCATTCTGAGCCTTATCTTATTTAGTTTTTATTTTATATATGTTGACCACATTAACCCTGGCAATCGACCCTGTGTGTATATGTATGTTATGTAGGGATGTACCGGTATACAAAAATTTCGGTTCGGTACGTACCTCGGTTCAGAGGTCACGGTTCGGTTCATTTTCGGTACAGTAAGAAAACCACAAAATATACGTTTTTTGGCTATTTATTTACCAAATGTGTAAATGGCTTTATCCTTTTAACATTGGGAACACTATAATAATTCTGCCCACGTTAATCAACATTAAACTGCCTCAAGTTGTTGCTCAGATTAAATAAAATGACAAAAATCTTCTTCTACATATAAAAAGTGCAACATTTAAAAAGTTACTAGTCAACTCATCATGCTTAAGTTATTACAGCATTTGGGAAGCCTGTAGTTGATTTTTATTATGTAAATGTTATATTTTTATCAACATGTGATAGCAGGGACCCTGCCATTCAAAACTAGGCTGCTCCATTACTAATGATTAATGTAACTATAGCTGAAAAAATAGTACAATAGCAATAGGAGAGATTACACACACACGGCACACACACCGCAAAATGAGCTAACGTTACGCTAAAAGCTAATTAGCCTTCACTTCAAGCCAGGACTGCGAGCGAGCTGAGCTGCAGTTTAAATTTCCAGAACGCCAACGGGCTCATAGTGATGTTACTAGTAGTCGACTGGGAGGTGTTTATTTTAATTTGGGGAGAGGATGCTGCCTGATGCTCACCTGCTAAACACCTATCTGCTCGACGCTGAAGCACTGACTACATGCGCTCTGAATACGCACTGCTGATTGGCTGTTACCGCTTTTTGTGTAACCAATTAGATGGTTGTTTGGGTGGGACAATGCTGGGTGCTGAGACAGAGGCAGAAGAAGCAAAGCAGCTTTTTAAGACTATAGCTTAGAAACTCGTTCGGTACACCCCCATACCGAACTGAAACCCCCTTACCGAAACGGTTCAATACAAAACACGTACAGTTACACTCCTAATGTTATGCCATTGTTTACAAATTTGGTAAATAAATAACCAAAACATTTATATTTTGTTGTTTTCTTACTGTACCGAAAATGAACCGAACCGTGACCTCTAAACCGAGGTACGTACTGAACCGAAATGTTTGTGTACCGTTACACCCCTTCACAGTACACATTAAATACCTTGACGGTAACGATATATATCGCGGTATAAATGTTGCAGTGTACAACTTATAATGGAAGTGTTTTTGAATGGGATTTGTAGTCCCTTAACAAATCTAAATTGATTTAAAAAAACAACGAAAGCAAATATATAATGTAGTTGTTTTCGCCCACAAAGCCTTCTAAATAAGAATTACTGGTAGTTGATCAATTTGATATACCCAGAAGTCATTTTTTAAAATTTTTTATCTCTTTCAAACATGCTGTAAAATCCTCTAAAAATATGTCTAATAATGGCCACAAACTAGATGATACATTTTAAAAATGTGTTAAAAGGCTTCATGGAATAAGGAATGCAAATGATGCATGTGTTCTTAAATGGATGACTGATTTAAACATTTTAGACACTTCATAGAATATTTGCATCCCTTAGATGCATTAAAAATAAGCTGAGTCAATAAATCACTCAATCAATCAATCAATGTTTATTTATATAGCCCTAAATCACAAGTGTCTCAAAGGGCTGTACAAGCCACAACGACATCCTCGGTACAGAGCCCACATACGGGCAAGGAAAAACTCACCCCAGTGGGACGTCGGTGAATGACTATGAGAAACCTTGGAGAGGACCGCATATGTGGGTAACCCCCCCCCCTCTAGGGGAGACCGAAAGCAACGGATGTCGAGTGGGTCTGACATAACATTGTGAAAGTCCAGTCCACAGTGGATCCAACACATCAGCAGGAGTCCAGTCCACAGCGGGGCCAACAGGAAACCATCCCGAGCGGAGACGGGTCAGCAGCGCAGAGATGTCCCCAACCGATGCACAGGCTAGTGGTCCACCCGGGGTCCCGGCTCTGGACAGCCAGCACTTCATCCATGGCCACCGGACCTATGCGACTCCCCCTCGCAAGGGACAGGGGAGAAGAGGAGAGAAGAAAAGAAACGGCAGATCAACTGGTCTAAAAAAGGGGGGGTCTATTTAAAGGCTAGATTATACAAATGAGTTTTAAGATGGGACTTAAATGCTTCTACTGAGGTAGCATCTCTAACTGTTACCGGGAGGGCATTCCAGAGTACTGGAGCCCGAATAGAAAACGCTCTATAGCCCGCAGACTTTTTTTTGGCTCTGGGAATCACTAATAAGCCGGAGTTCTTTGAACGCAGATTTCTTGTCGGGACATATGGTACAATACAATCGGCGAGATAGGCTGGAGCTAAACCGTGTAATATTTTATACGTAAGTAGTAAAACCTTAAAGTCGCATCTTAAGTGCACAGGAAGCCAGTGCAAGTGAGCCAGTATAGGCGTAATATGATCAAACTTTCTTGTTTTTGTCAAAAGCCTTGCAGCCGCATTTTGTACCAACTGTAATCTTTTAATGCTAGACATAGGGAGGCCCGAAAATAATACGTTACAGTAATCGAGACGAGACGTAACGAACGCATGAATAATGATCTCAGCGTCGCTAGTGGACAAGATGGAACGAATTTTAGCGATATTACGGAGATGAAAGAAGGCCGTTTTAGTAACACTCTTAATGTGTGACTCAAACGAGAGAGTTGGGTCGAAGATAATACCCAGATTCTTTACCGAGTCTCCTTGTTTAATTGTTTGGTTGTCAAATGTTAAGGTGGTATTATTAAATAGATGTTGGTGTCTAGCAGGACCGATAATCAGCATTTCCGTTTTCTTAGCGTTGAGTTGCAAAAAGTTAGCGGACATCCATTGTTTAATTTCATTAAGACACGCCTCCAGCTGACTACAGTCCGGCGTGTTGGTCAGCTTTAGGGGCATGTAGAGTTGGGTGTCATCAGCATAACAGTGAAAGCTAACACCGTACTTGCGTATGATGTCACCCAGCGGCAGCATGTAAATACTAAAGAGTGCAGGGCCAAGAACCGAACCCTGGGGAACTCCGCACGTTACCTTGACATAGTCCGAGGTCACATTGTTATGGGAGACGCACTGCATCCTGTCAGTAAGATAAGAGTTAAACCAAGACAAGGCTAAGTCTGACATACCAATACGTGTTTTGATACGCTCTAATAAAATATTATGATCGACGGTATCGAAAGCGGCGCTAAGATCAAGAAGCAGCAACATAGATGACGCATCAGAATCCATCGTTAGCAATAGATCATTAGTCATTTTTGCGAGGGCTGTCTCCGTAGAGTGATTTGCCCTGAAACCGGATTGAAAAGGTTCACAGAGATTGTTAGTCACTAAGTGTTCATTTAGCTGCTGTGCAACAGTTTTTTCGAGAATTTTGGAAATAAACGGAAGGTGGGAGACCGGTCGGTAGTTTACCATGAGGTCAGGATCGAGGTTAGGTCTTTTGAGCAGAGGATGAATAACCGCTTTTTTGAATGCTAGGGGAACAGTGCCGGAGGAAAGTGATAAGTTTATAATATTTAACACTGATGGACCTAATAATACAAACAGTTCCTTGATAAGTTTCCCAGGAAGTGGGTCAAGTAAACATGTTGTTTGTTTTATCCCACTTACACAGTCTTGAATAGATTGTATTTCATCCCATCTCAGTTGTTCAAAATAAATACAGTAGATAGAAAGTTATGTGTAAAGCAGGGATGGGCAAACTTTGGCCCAGGAGCCACATTGGCTTTTGAAATTTGACAGACAGGCTGGGCGAGCACATGATGCATTTCAAAGCGTATCATATCTGTTGAGAGTAGAGTAGACTTCCAAAATATGGGTTATGCATCTATTTTCAACATCATATCGGAACCTCAAAGAAACACAAACATTTTATTATTGTATTACATCTTTCAGTGGGAGCAGTGTTGTTGCTCACCCTTTTTGCCAATGGGTCGAAGTTTAGTTTCAGTTTTGTTGTAACAATTCTCAAAACAGATCTTTGCTTAATTTTGTTCTAATATTCGGCGGGCCGGATTAAAAAGCCAAACGGGCCGGATGTGGCCCCCGGGCGGTAGTTTGCCCTTCCTGGTGTAAAGTGTCAGGCAGCTGAAGGAACTCTTATTCATTTACTGTGGGAATGTCAGAAAATATAAATTACAATATACAAATCTCTTTGTATTGCTGGTTGACTTCCTGATTTGTTCAAAGTCACCATTAAACCCATATAATCTATACAGTCCATTTGAACGACATCTTAACAACATCTTGTGGGGCGGTATGGCGTAGTGGGTAGAGCAGCCGTGCCAGAAACCTGAGGGTTGCAGGTTCGCTCCACGCCTCTTGACATCCAAATCGCTGCTGTTGTGTCCTTGGGCAGGACACTTCACCCTTGCCCCCGGTGCCGCTCACACTGGTGAATGAATGATGAATGAATGATAGGTGGTGGTCGGAGGGGCCGTAGGCGCAAACTGGCAGCCACGCTTCCGTCAGTCTACCTCAGGGCAGCTGTGGTTACGAAAGTAGCTTACCACCACCAGGTGTGAATGAATGATGGGTTCTCACTTCTCTGTGAAGTGCTTTGAGTGTCTAGAAAAGCGCTATATAAATCTAATCCATTATTATTATTATTAACAAAAAGTTATTCACAGTTGGGTGATATGGTGTAAGAGTCATACCCTGATACTTTGTGGCTGACCGGTATGGATGTTAGTTTGTGAATTTTTTGTGTTTTAACTTTGTGAACTTTTTTTAGTCTAATTTATGCTGACCGTTTTATTGCATAAAAATGTGTGAGCAACACCTGTGTGTTTAAAAATCAGTGGAGAAATATCTGTTGCTTCAAAGCTCAAGACTTACTTAAGGTAAATTAAGACGGAAGCAATCGATTGTGTTTCGTACCAGCCAATAAGTGTAAAGTTTGCAGTTACGTGGCACAGGTCTTGCAAATACAATAGCATATAGGCAATTACCGTAATTTCCGGACTATAAGCCGCTACTTTTCCCCCTCGTTCTGGTCCCTGCGGCTTATACAAGGGTGCGGCTTATTTACGGCCTGTTCTTCTCCGACACCGACGAAGAGGATTTGGGTGGTTTTAGTACGCAGGAGGAAGACGATGACACAATGATTAAAGACTGACTTTTCATATACCGGTAGGCTGGTTATTTTGATAACGTACAGGCGAGCACTTCGTTTTACTTTGCAGCGTTGTATTATTTGTACTCTGCACGAATGCTGTTCGCCATGTCAAAGATGTGAAAGTTTGATTGAATGATTAAAAGATTTATAGTTAATAAATGGGACGCTTTGCGTTCCCAAACAGTCATCTCTGTCCCGACAATCCCCTCCGTGGTAGCAGGAACCCCTATATACTACGCTAATTACACATCAAAACCCTGCGGCTTATAGTCGGGTGCGGCTTATATATGGAGCAATCTGTATTTTCCCCTAAATTTAGCTGGTGCGGCTTATAGTCAGGTGCGGCTTATAGTCCGGAAATTACGGTAATGCATCTATACACGCTACAGCAGACCATGCAATCTGCTGTATGTGCTTGGATCCTTTTTTTAGGAACACTTTAAACATGTGGAGGTTGCTGTGCATTAGTGGAAAAATATTTCCTAAGATGATGTAAAAAAGGATAAAAGCTGATCACACAATAATACAAAACCTTACACAATAAAAAAAACTTTAGGACAGACAACCTCAGAAAACATAATGAAATTATAGGTTGTTGTATTTTTTTCAAAAAAGCACCAACAATGTACATAAAAATAAGATGGGATTTACCATATTAACTATGAACAATTAAACACTGAATATTAGGAACATATCAACGTTGCTCCCTTTTACTTTCCAGACCACCTCCTTGAGCAACATCTTTTACAATTTGGGATGTAACGATAAACGGTAATAATGATAACCGCAGTAAAGCTTCTGAAAGTTAGTATTAAAGTTTTAAATTAGAATTTTAGAAAAAACGTGATTGATAAACGCACGGACTGACTGGCGCCAGCTCGGTAGCTTAAATGCTGACATGAAAACAAGAGACATGATCGTCTTTCCCCATTAAGAAACAACATACCCGAATCTAAACTTGTACAAACACATTTCTGTCTGGGCAACTATGATATTCAATTGTGTACATTGAACCTAAAAGCTGTGCTCTCTTAGCGTAAGTGATGGAGGATTACAAGAGTAGGATGACACAACACCCACCAGTAAAATAATAATAATATATTTTCTTTGTTACACACTTTTAAATCTTAAAGTGCTACAGTACAAATCAATATTTAAAACAATGAAAGCTGAGCCATTACAAAAGATAAAACACTTAGACCAGGGGTCCCCAAAATCCGGCCCGCGAGAAGTCCCAAGTTAAAAAAAATATATTTGTATTATATTTTTAAATCTGTCCTTTCTAATCCATTTTCTACCACTTGTTACTCTATGGGTCTCGTAGCCACTCAGGCAAAGTATATTGTCTAAAAATGCATTTACTCATCGATAACGTGACTTCATCGCGCCGCAGCAAGTGCATGCTCTTTCAGTCAATTAGTGTGCAAGGAATAATATATATATACTGTATATATACATACACACTTATATACAGGGCTCGAATTTAACCACGGCAACTACCTCGTCATTTGCCGCAATGCCCTAAAAATTGACCAATATCTGCGGCAAGTACACGGAGCCAAACGCTTGGTTTAACGTCATTTTCCCCTCGCTTCCCGGCGTGCGTTTTAAGAGCGCACTGCTGTGTTTAGATGGCGACAGGTGTAAACAATATTGGAGACAGACGCACTTGTCCCCACATTAAAAGTATACAGCGAAGGAGAAAACTATTTGATGTTGCAGGCGATGTGTCGTGAATGTTGTCACAACTTCTTTATAAAGTCTTTAGTTTGTTGACTGTTCACTCGTCCTTTATTTAACTGCAAACTATATCAGTGTTCAAATAACATCAATACTAGCTCAAATGTATTGTCATCTCATCAAATTGAAGCAGGCTGTGAAAATTGTGTATTTCATGTGAGAGGTGTCACTCCTCTGTATTTTTGTTGGCCAAACTGTTGTACTGAACCAAGAGAAGAACAAAAATTGTTTATTAGACTTCATCTTCATTAGCCAAACTACTTTGTGTTTTATTTTAATATCAAAAAGTAAACAGAAGGTTTTGTTTTTTTTAACATTACTTGGTTTTTTTTATGTCACAAAGCTATTACCGAATTTTTCGGAGTATAAGTCGCTCCGGAGTATAAGTCGCTCCGGAGTATAAGTCGCACCGGCCGAAAATGCATAATAAAGAAGGAAAAAAACATATATACCGTATTTTTCGGACTATAAGTCGCTCCGGAGTATACGTCACACCGGCCGAAAATGCACAATAAAGGCAAGGCAAGGCAAGGCAACTTTATTTGTATAGCGCTTTTCATACACAAGGCAGACTCAAAGTGCTTCACAGACAACAAAGTGAAATGAAAGAAAATAAAAGCAAAATTAAAATGCAGACAATAAAAATAAAAACAGTGCAGACGTTAAAAGTTAAAAGATTAAAAGATTTAGCTGAAAGCTAAGGTGAACATAAAAGTCTTCAGTCTAGTTTTAAAAGTAGTGACGGGAAGAAACATATATACGTCGCACTGGAGTATAAGTCGCATTTTTGGGGGAAATTTATTTGATAAAATCCAACACCAAGAATAGACATTTGAAAGGCAATTTAAAATAAATGAAGAATAGTGAACAACAGGCTGAATAAGTGTACGCCATATGACGCACAAATAACCAACTGAGAACGTGCCTGGTATGTTAACGTAACATATTATAGTAAGAGTCATTCAAATAACTATACCATATAGAACATGCTATATGTTTACCAAACAATCTGTCACTCCTAATCGCTAAATCCGATGAAATCTTCTTTCTCGGTGTCGCCTCTGGTACGTATGTACTTTCTTTCTGCTGCTCGATCGCCGTTTTCTGCTGCATATTTCACTACGTCCGGCTTGTAATCTGCAGTATATGGTTTCCTTTTCGGTGCCATTTTAGTTCAGCCCTTCTCAGTTTTTATAAGTTACCGCCAATGTTGATGTGATCCATTTTAATAGCTCCGGCAGTAGCGTATAGCATATAGCAGTTAACATTCCATGACCCACAATGCGCTTCTGCCAAATTTGTGCCAAATTCTTATTGGTTGGCGTGTGAGTGACGATTGCTGACGTGTGTGTGACGATTGCGGACATTTATTTCGTCGCTCAAGCTAATGAGATAAATAATATTATTTGATATTTTACAGTAATGTGTTAATAATTTCACACATAAGTTGCTCCGGAGTATACGTCACACCCACGGCCAAACTATGAAAAAAACGTCGACTTATAGTCCGAAAAATACAGTAAGTCGCACTGGAGTATAAGTCGCATTTTTTGGGGAAATGTATTTGATAAAACCCAACACCAAGAATAGACTTTTGAAAGGCAATTTAAAATAAATAAAGAATAGTGAACAACAGGCTGAATAAGTGTACGTTATATGACGCATAAATTACCTACTGAGAACGTGCCTGGTATGTTAACGTAACATATTATGGTAAGAGTCATTCAAATAACTATAACATATAGAACATGCTATACGTTTACCAAACAATCTGTCACTCCTAATCGCTAAATCCAATAAAATCTTGTACGTCTAGTCTCTTACGTGAATGAGCTGAATAATATTATTTGACATTTTACGGTAATGTGTTAATAATTTCACACATAAGTCGCTCCTGAGTATAAGTCGCACCCCCGGCCAAACTATGAAAAAAACTGCGATTTATAGTCCGAAAAATACGGTACTTCAAAAAACATTCATGTGACACATCATTTTGTTTGTTTTATTGTGTATAGTTAATTCGTAAATGACATATTTCTGCTCAAACTCTTAATTGATCTGTCCCGATACATCATCTTCATGTACATATAAATGTTCATAACTTTTTTTTTTTTTTTAACTCCCGCTATCAAAATGTAAAAATAGAGATAAAGGCATCATGAAATGACAAAAAAACTGACAAGTTTATATTATTAATTAACAAAAAAAAACAGTTTATATATATATATATATATTTTAGGGCTGCAACAACTAATCGATTAAAATCGATTACCAAAATAGTTGGCGATTAATTTAGTCATCGATTCGTTGGAACTATGCTATGCGCATGCGCGGAGGCTATTTTTTTTTTTTTTTTTTATAAACCTTTGTTTATAAACTGCAATATTTTCAAACAGCTGAGAAACAATAATCAAAATAAGTACAAAAACAGTACAAAACAGCGCCAGGGCGGCGGTTAGGCTACGTCTCATGAGGTGGCGTAAGCTAGCCAATGATGTGTCATGTGCAGCTCATGTGACGACGGCGTCTCCTTTGCTGGAAAAATTCGAAAAATAGCGCAGGAAAACACTACCGATAGTTTAGCGGAGAAACATCTTGAGGTTATTGCTTCACTGGAGAAAAGTGTACGACCTAAGTCGTCAAAAGTGTGGGAACACTTTACTTTAAAGACTTCAAAGAAGACCGTTTCCTGCAAAATGGCACGGAAGTACAACATTGCTTCAGGAGCACCTGAAGAAGAAACATGTTGGAGCCATGGATGAAGGGAATAACTCACAGTACGTAACTTTTTAAGTCCATAGTGGCAACAAGCATTCATGAGTTCAGCTTTTTTGTGAGTAACGTTAAAGTTATGCCTTTGTTGCAACGCGGGGCTGATAATGTGTCTCCGGCACATTTGACTCCGTTTTGAGAGAGAAAACGCACGGTTACCAATTTCGAAATAAACGTAACGGACAGAAATATCTCAGGTTGGTTTCATAATGGATCAATGTAGCCGGGCTGATAAAGCTATATAAATATATTTAGATTTGAGTGACGCTTTAGTATAACTAAACGTTATGAAGGTGCTGGAATATTTCATGCTATTATTCAGAGGCAGCCTAAAATGAATCCCTTATTATTCACAACAGAAACGTGTACAATATCTGATTCAGTTCTGATGAGTTACATTTCTGTGTTATTATTGGTGTATGCTGCACCCCCAATGTCCACAACATGGTGCCAGTATGCTGGGTTTTTTCAATAAAATACTGGAAAGGATAGAAATGTAGTTTGTCTCGTTTATCCGATTATTAATCGATTAATCGAAGTAATAATCGACAGATTAATCATTTGTGTGTGTGTGTGTATATATACAGGACTGTCTCAGAAAATTAGAATATTGTTATAAAGTTCTTTATTTTCTGTAATGCAATTAAAAAAACAATATGTCATACATTCTGGATTCATTACACATCAACTGAAATATTGCAAGCCTTTCATTATTTTAATATTGCTGATTATGGCATACAGCTTAAGAAAACTAAAAAATCCTATCTCAAAAAATTAGAATATTTCCTCAGACCAAGTAAAAAAAAAGATTTATAACAGCAAAACAAAATCGGTATATCAATTAATCGGCCACTCGACCATGCAGCCCATTTTTCTTCAAGTGCCTCCCTATTGTGCATCTTCAAACAGCCACACCACAATTTTTCAGAGAGTCCTGTATTTCAGCTGAAGTTATTTGTGGATTTTTCTTTGCATCTCGAACAATTTTCCTGGCAGTTGTGGCTGAAATCTTTGCTGGTCTACCTGAATCCTTCATTTTCTACTTCTTAATCAGCGTTTGAACACTGCTAATTGGCATTCTCAATTCCTTGGATACCTTTTTATACCCTTTTCCTGTTTTATGCAGTTCAATTACCTTTTCTCGCAGATCCTTTGACAATTATTTTTGCCTTCCCCATGATTTAGAATCCAAAAACATCTGTGCAGCACTGGATGAAAGATGCAATGGTCTGTCAGAAGCCCAGAAACTCACTGACCTTTTATACACACACATTAATTACAAACAAACAGGTCACATGTGAGGATTGGAACCTTGATTAGCCATTCAAACCTGTTTGTGTCAACTTTTGTGCATGTTATCAGATCAAAGTCACTGGGGTATGTAAACTTTTGATCAGGGTCATTTGGGTACTTTATTTTGTCATTTTGATTTAAAAAGAGTAAACACAGTTGTTTGCCAATAAATAGCTTCACACAACCATTAAGCATGAGTGGAAGAAAGGTTTTTGTGTTATCATTCATATTCTCTGAAGAATGGCCAATAAATCATAAATTCTCCCAGGGTATGTAAACTTATGAGCACCACTGTATGTGTGTGTGTGTGTGTGTGTGTGTGTGTGTGTGTGTGTGTGTGTGTGTGTGTGTGTGTGTGTATATATATATATATACATATATTAGGGGTGTGGGAAAAAATCGATTCGAATTCGAATCGCGATTCTCATGTTGTGCGATTCAGAATCGATTCTCATTTTTAAAAAATCGATTTTTTTTTTTTAAATTAATCAATCCAACAAAACAATACACAGCAATACCATAACAATGCAATCCAATTCCAAAACCAAACCCGACCCAGCAACACTCAGAACTGCAATAAACGAGCAATTGAGAGGAGACACAAACACGACACAGAACAAACCAAAAGTAGTGAAACAAAAATGAATATTATCAACAACAGCATCAATATTAGTTACAATTTCAACATAGCAGTGATTAAAAATCCCTCATTGACATTATCATTAGACATTTATAAAAAATTTTTTAAAAAGAACAATAGTGTCACAGTGGCTTACACTTGCATCGCATCTCATAAGCTTGACAACACACTGTGTCCAATATTTTCACAAAGATAAAATAAGTCATATTTTTGGTTCATTTAATGGTTAAAACAAATTTACATTATTGCAATCAGTTGATAAAACATTGTCCTTTACAATTATAAACACTTTTTACAAAAATCTACTACTCTGCTTGCATGTCAGCAGACTGGGGTAGATCCTGCTGAAATCCTATGTATTGAATGAATAGAGAATCCTTTTGAATCTTGGCAAAAATCTTAGCCACACGATTATCAAATGTAATAGGAAAATTAATTCATACTGACCAAACTGGCTTCATGGAAGGTCGACAATCTTCAGACAATACAAGGAACTTGTATAATGTTTTTACTATGGTAGAAGTCTCCCTTATCCCACAGCAGTATGTACTGTTGATGCGGAGAAGGCATTCGACAAATAAATAAACTGGTCATTTATGTTTTGCACATCACGTAAATTTGGATTTGGAGATAATTTTATACAATGGATTAAGATGCTTTATACAAGGCCCATGGCATCAGTCAAAACCAATAATCATATTTCAGAACCTTTTTCGTTAAAAAGAGGAGTAAAGCAGGGATGTCCTGCATCTGGATTATTATTTAATTTGGTTATTGAACCCTTAGCTGCAAAAATAAGAAGTGAAAATAATATTCATGTTATAAAAATTGGCTCTCAGTATAATAAGCTATCGATGTATTGTGACGACATAATTCTCTACCTGTCACATGTTAACTCCTCTCTACACTATATCAATAATGTCATCACTGAATATGGCTGTTTATCAGGGTATAAAGTCAATTGGGACAAATGTGAAATATTACCACTTAACACTGCAAGAAATCACAAGTTCAGAACTCCAAAATTGGGTTTGGTTTTGAAATTGTATTGCATTATTATGGTATTGTTGTATATTGTTTTCATTAAAAAAAAAAAAAAGTTTTTGAATCGAGAATCGTGTTGAATTGAAAAAAAAATCGATTTTGAATCGAATCGTGACCCCAAGAATCGATTCTGAATCGAATCGTGGGACACCCAAAGATTCCCAGCCCTAACATGTATATTAGGGGTGTGGGAAGAAATCGATTCAAATTCGAATCGCGATTCTCACGTTGTGCAATTCAGAATCGACTATCATTTTTTAAAAATCGTTTTTTTTTTGTTTTGTTTTTTGTTATATATTTTTATTCTATTTTATTTTATTTTAATTAATTAATCCAACAAAACAATACACAGCAATACCATAACAATGCAATCCAATTCCATAACCAAACCCGACCCAGCAACACTCAGAACTGCAATAAACAGAGCAAACACGACACAGAACAAACCAAAAGTATTGAAACAAAAATTAATATAATCAACAACAGTATCAATATTAGTTACAATTTCAACATAGCAGTGATTAAAAATCCCTCATTGACATTATCATTAGACATTTATAAAAAAAAAGAACAATAGTGTCACAGTGGCTTACACTTGCATCGCATCTCATAAGCTTGACAACACACTGTATCCAATATTTTCACAAAGATAAAATAAGTCATATTTTTGGTTCATTTGAAGTGAAGTGAAGTGAATTACATTTATATAGCGCTTTTTCTCAAGTGACTCAAAGCGCTTTACATTGTGAAACCCAATATCTAAGTTACATTTAAACCAGTGTGGGTGGCACTGGGAGCAGGTGGGTAAAGTGTCTTGCCCAAGGACACGACGGCAGTGACTAGGATGGCGGAAGCGGGGATCGAACCTGCAACCCTCAAGTTGCTGGCACGGCCGCTCTACCAACCGAGCTATACCGCCCCATTTAATAGTTAAAACAAATTTACATTATTGCAATCAGTTGATAAAACATTGTCCTTTACAATTATAAAGGGGACGGCGTGGCGAAGTTGGGAGAGTGGCCGTGCCAGCAATCTGAGGGTTACTGGTTCAATCCCCACCTTCTACCATCCTAGTCACGTCCGTTGTGTCCTTGGGCAAGACACTTCACCCTTGCTCCTGATGGGTCCTGGTTAGAGCCTTGCATGGCAGCTCCCGCCATCAGTGTGTGAATGTATGGGTGAATGTGGAAATACTGTCAAAGCGCTTTGGGCTCCTTAAAAAGGGGTAGAAAAGCGCTATACAAGTACAACCATTTACCATTTATAAAAGCTTTTTACAAAAATCTACTACTCTACTTGCATGTCAGCAGACTGGGGTAGATCGTGCTGAAATCCTATGTATTGAATGAATAGAGAATCGTTTTGAATCAGGAAAAAAATCGTTTTTGAATCGAGAATCGTGTTGAATTGAAAAAAAAAATCAATTTTGAATCTAATCGTGACCCCAAGAATCGATATTGAATCGAATTGTGGGACACCCAAAGATTCACAGCCCTAATATATAATTATATGTGTGTGTGTGTGTGTGTGTGTGTATGTGTGTGTGTGTGTGTGTGTGTGTGTGTGTGTGTGTGTGTGTGTGTGTGTGTGTGTGTGTGTGTGTGTGTGTGTGTGTGTGTGTGTGTGTGTGTGTGTGTATATATATATATACACATACATATACACACACACAGCCCGGTCCCCGGCCCCCGAGTCAAAAAGTTTGGGGACCCCTGACTTAGACTAAAACCCATCATTGAAACATAAGAAACACAATTTCTAACTGTTTATTTAATTATTGTAGGTATTAAAAAAAAAATAACTTGGTCGAAAGATTTAAGTGTGTACGTTGTACAATTACTTTTTGAGCACATTCAACTATACCACCAGTGTTTCCCACACATTCATTTATTTGTGGCGGCCCGCCACGAAATAATTACGTCCGCCAAAAAAAAAAATTTTTTTTAATTTTTAAATTTTTTTTTTGCCCTGTCCAGCTTCTCAGGCAAATCATATAGTTGATGTAGATGCCCATATACGCTGTTGAGATTTACTTTACAAAAGAGAAGTGTAGGATACTTCTCTTGTTGCCTTATTTGTATTTGACCACTACTGTTTTCTGTTTATTTGTTACTGACTGTGGCAGGACACCTCTGCCTCTGTTTCACTTTATGTTGCTGGTAAATAATATGGTTGTAGTAGTAGGCTAAAGTTAAATTATTTAGTATGCACTAATTAAAGGCCTACTGAAATGATTTTTTTTTATTTAAACGGGAATAGCAGATCCATTCTATGTGTCATACTTGATCATTTCGCGATATTGCCATATTTTTGCTGAAAGGATTTAGTAGAGAAAATCGACGATAAAGTTCGCAACTTTTGCTCGCTGATAAAAAAAAAAGCCTTGCCTGTACCGGAAGTAGCGTGACGTCACAGGAGCTAGGATTCCTCACGATTCCCCGTTGTTTACAATGGAGCGAGAGAGATTCGGACCGAGAAAGTGATGATTACCCCATTAATTTGAGCGAGGATGAAAGATTCGTTGATGAGGAACGTTACAGTGAATGACTTGAGAGGCAGCGATGGACGTATCTTTTTTCGCTCTGACCGTAACTTAGGTACCAGCTGGCTCATTGGATTCCACACTCTCCTTTTTCTATTGTAGATCACAGATTTGTATTTTAAACCACCTCGGATACTATATCCTCTTGAAAATGAGAGTCGAGAACGCGAAATGGACATTCAGTGCCTTTTATCTCCACGACAATACATCGGCGAAATGCTTTAGCTACGAGCTAACGTGATAGCATCTTGCTTTAACTGCATATAGAAACAAAAGAAATAAACCCCTGACTGGAAGTATAGATAGAAAATCAACAATACTATTAAACCGTGGACATGTAAATACACGGTTAATGCTTTCCAGGCTGGCGAAGGTTAACAATGCTGTGCTAACGACGCCATTGAAGCTAACTTAGCAATCGGACTGCACAGAGCTATGCTAAAAACATTAGCTCTCCACCTACGCCAGCCAGCCCTCATTTGCTCATCAACACCCGTGCTCACCTGCGTTCCAGCGATCGGCAGAAGGACGAAGGACTTCACCCGATGTGTTTGGCGGCCCGGAGACGTAGGAAGTCAAGGTGAAGTCGGCGGCTAGCGCGGCTAGCGCTCCAACAAAGTCCTCCTGGTTGTGTTGCTGTAGTCCGCTGCTAATACACTGATCCCACCTACAACTGTCTTCTTTGCAGCCTTCATTGTTCATTAAAAAAATTGCAAAAGATGTCCAGAATACTGTGGAATTATGAAATGAAAACAGAGCTTTTTGTATAGGATTCTACGGGGTACCATAACTTCAGTTACTCGGACTTCGTCACGCGCATACGTCATCATACCGCGATGTTTCAGCCGGATATTTCCCGGGAATTTTAAAATGTCACTTTATAAGTTAACCCGGCCGTATTGGCATGTGTTGCAATGTTAAGATTTCATCATTGATATATAAACTATCAGACTGCGTGGTCGGTAGTAGTGGCTTTCAGTAGGCCTTTAAAGGGGCAGAGCTTTAAGAGACATTTTAGCTTTTATATTTTATAAGATATCTTTTTTGTAAGAACCACAATTAATAAATATATTTCAGTGAATAACTTATTGTTCAAATCTGTATATAAATATGTACATAAAGTGTTGTAATTATATTGCAAAATGGATGGATGGATGGACGTTTAAAACAAAACTGTTATTATTAATTAGTAAGTATACATTTTTTGAGCCTTTTTAGAGAGAATCATATCATTGTAGTAAATTATGCAAATTTCTCAATGATGTCATGCCACGCGCATAGCCACGCCCCCACCACCACGAGTATCTTGGCAGTTTATGGGAAACACTGACCACTATAATAATGACAACCATGATATTTTTGGTCACAATAATCATTATTAGACATTTTCATATCGTTACTTCCCTATTTACAATCAGCAAAACACAACAAAAGTGCAACAAACATGGCGGAACATGAACACAAAGAATAAGAAATGTCCATATCCAATGTAATACCACTTTTCTGTGTAAGTTTGTTAAAGACGTCTGTTTGTCCTAAGTGCGCATCTCACGCTGGCTGCTCTGTGAACCAACTCCGCCCACTCTGCAGTGCCTCGTGTGCCTGGAGCTGCTGTGACGTATAGTCCTCATGATTACTGCAACAACCTGTATGTCACTCAAAAGCTCAGATTATAACCATTGAAATTATTTCTAAATTTCAAGATATACAGTAGGTTGAAAACGGTACTGCACATTCAATTTCGATGTAAAAGGTTTAAAACAATAATTTGGAAACGTCCAGCGGGCTAGATTTAAAATCTTAACGGGCCTTATTATGCCCAGGTCTGCTGTCTTTGCTGCTGCTTCTCAAGACTCGTGTAACGTGACTGCAAACTAAACACCTCAATGGCTGGTTCTGAGACATCCTCTATTGCTTCGGTTTTAATTTACCGGAAGCGGGGCTTTAGTTTTCGAAGATTTCTGCATTGAATTTTAAAAACACTGTATTTTAACAAACTTAATTTTTAAAACACGCATTTTGCTCCTAAATGTTTATTAAATGTTATTGTCAGCATAATTTTATTTAGTTCACAAAATTTAAACGCAAAATGGCAGTTTGATGAATTCAGTGTCAAAAAAAAGCTGTGGTAATAAAAACAAACTTAACCAACATTCACTGGAGATACAGTACGATACATTGTATGTGTTTTAACATTATGTATTTTCTACAAAATTGGATAGTTAATAGTTTTACAAGAAATATATTTGTTGCTGGGGGATAGGTTGATTGGCAACACTAAATTGGCCCTGGTGTGTGAATGTGAGTGTAAATATTGTCTATCTGTGTTGGCCCTGCGATGAGGTGGCGACTTGTTCAGGGTGTACCCCGCCTTCCGCCCGAATGCAGCTGAGATAGGCTCCAGTACCCCCGCGACCCCGAAAGGGACAAGCGGTAGAAAATGGATGGATGGATATTTGTTGCTGTTTCTATGGGACTAAAACATTCATAAAAATGCATTTATGCTCACAGGGGTATAATTAATTACATATTACATGGTTTATTCTCCTAACTTGGTTAGCGTGGCTGCAGGAAGCGTCACTGACCGTGTGTGGCAATGACAACCCGTGAGTGCTGATTCAGTAAAAAAATTGCGGGGTTTAAAAGATTATTTAATGACCGCACATCACTAAATCCAACACATTGTCATACTTGTCACAGCAATACATTACATAGTGAATGTGCAAACAAATAGCAACATTTTACAGTGCTGTTTATATATGTTACATGCATAATTTGTGCAGAGATTTGAAGTATATCACACTTGTGATGCACAGTTGTGACTCTGTTGAACTTGTTGCAGAATCTTTAGAGATTAAGGACAACCAAACCTTTTGAGCGTAACACCGTTATGACAGTTGACTCCACAATTATGCTGACCTATTTTTGCCTCATTTTCGGTGCCTTTAAGTTAAAAATATTACTATGATTTTATTTTTAAACGATAATGCTAACCGTAAAAGTTTTACTCCGGTTTTATGAAATTGTTATATTCCTGGCTAATTCCTATACACTCTATGGTGCAAACATAATTTCTCGTAATATTCTTTCAAAAACAATTTCCAAAATTAATTTTCATGATCACAATTTTATTTGTTTGTCTTTGGGCCAGCTTTGTTTAGCTTTGGTAATTTCTGAATACTTTTTGTCATTAGATAGTTTTCGGTTAATATAAGTAGAGTTTGTAGTGGCTTTAAATAACATATTAAATTATATTTTAGCTGTAATGTTGCCTGTACAACTATTTTGTCACTGGAAAGCATTTATTAATATTTGTATGTATTTCTCTTCGAATGCCCCTTCTTAACTTACATTGACTTGTGATGTATCAATGTTAATATTCTCTGTGTATTAAATTTAGCATAATCACTGTATAATGATGTTATTGTTGGCAAAATATGGACTTGGTATTTAACGATAAATTACTTGCGGTTCCCACTCATACTGTGTGCTGGATTACCATCTTTTCTCCAAATTATTTAAAATACTCTCATTTCATCAGTTCATGTGCAGTTTTTCTTTAAATTTAGCTTTGGATCTCTTGCAACCATTACTATTGTTAAAACCTACCGTCAGTATTCTTTGCGCTCATGTGCATCTTGTACTTACAAATGGTGACACAAAAACCTGCTCCTGCAAGCTGGCCAGTTTGACTGCTGCTCTTTCATGCCACCTTTTGGCTGCTTGTAGAACTTAAATTATGATGGACTATTTTTAGTCACTCACATCAATCGTTGTAGTTGAAAGAAATGTTTTACTGGCATTCTCAATTTGTAATCTTGCATACAAATTTTGAACTATACTTCCAACATTGTGGTAACATCTGAGGGACTGTCCCAGCATGACTGCGCCCAAAGAGCTCATGGTTGTTGACTTTGTCGATTAGCTTGTTATAGAAATCACAAGAAATAAGAAATAAACAAGTTGTTCCCACATACCTTAATTGCGACTGAAATTTTGAATTCCAGGGCAGCACGGTGGCAGAGGGGTTAGTGCATCTGCCTCACAATACGAAGGTCCTGAGTAGTCATGAGTTCAATCCCGGCCTCGGGATCTTTCTGTGTGGAGTTTGCATGTTCTCCCCGTGACTGCGTGGGTTCCCTCCGGGTACTCCGGCTTCCTCCCACCTCCAAAGACATGCACCTGGGGATAGGTTGATTGGCAACACTAAATTGGCCCTAGTGTGTGAATGTGAGTGTGAATGTTGTCTGTCTATCTGTGTTGGCCCTGCGATGAGGTGGCGACTTGTCCAGGGTGTACCCCGCCTTCCGCCCGATTGCAGCTGAGATAGACTCCAGCGCCCCCCGCGACCCCGAAGGGAATAAGCGGTAGAAAAATGGATGGATGGATGGAAGTTTAGTAATGCCCCAACTTTGTTTCACTAATCAGCGTTCCACATCACAGCCCATCCTTTAAATCAGGGGTGTCAAACTCAAATACAGAGTGGGCCAAAATTTAAAACTGAACAAAGCTGCGGGCCAAGGTTGAACAAATTAACATTTTAACAGGGACCCAAACAAGTTTTGCATTGAATATTGAACAAGCAAGGCTTATATAACTTTATAGTGACATGCAAAATCGAGTTTCAAATAATAATAATAATAATAATTAAAAAAATATCAATGGCATATCAAATACAATTTAAATAAAAATGTAATGCCTCTTTTCTATTTGCAGCCTTCTGAGGTAAACAACATAAGCAATGCCAAACTATTAATCGATTTAAACTATTATACAAACATGGGGTCTGGTTCAAATATAGAGATGAGGGTCTTTAATTTGACCTGCTGTTGTACTTTGTCTCAAAGTGTTAACATGTGCTCAATGTTTCCTTACCATTATTGCTATGTTGTATATTACCATTGTTGGCATTTTGTTTATTACCAATGTTGGTATATTCATTATTCTTACATTATTGATACAAATTATTGTTACAGTGTAATAGTTATTGTTACCTGTGGTAATGCCACTATGATACAACATCTGTATTTTAATCCTTGAACAAAGTAACAGTGAAACTCAATGTGAATAATCACTGAATAGAGAACTGGGGGAGGGATTAAATAAATTATCTTCTTCACACTCCCTTTCAGGCAAAACTGAACAATCATGCATTACATACTATACATTACCTTTTGCACTATATTAATTTATATTATTATGTGTTGTCAACTTTGTGCTTTTTAATGTGATTGCCTGAAATAAATAAATAAATAAATAATGAATGAAAGAATGAATGAATGAAAAATATCAACATTACCTTTTTACACAGGCTAATACATTTGAAAATAAAATAACAATGAATAAACCAACCATTCAGGACTTTAAACTGCTCAGTTTGCAACACACTGATCTAATCTGATGTGCCCAAGCCAGATACCTGGCATCTTTTCTTGGATGCTAGCTCATTAATGTCAGGGCTCAGGCTTTGAGCTGAGGCAACCTTCATTATCGAACGAATGTGTTCATCAGTCATTATATCTCGTAGTCCACCCGGACCACAGTCTTGGGGGCGTGCCTTAAAGGCACTGCCTTTAACATCCTCTACAAGCTGTCGTCACGTCCGCTTTTCATCCATTTCAACAACGTGCCGGCCCAGTCACAAGAAATGTGCGGCTTCTGTACGCACACACACGTGAATGCAACGCATACTTGATCAACAGCGATACAGGTTACACTAAGGGTGTAAGTATAAACAACTTTAACACTGTTAGAAATATACGCCACACTATGAATCCACACCAAACAACAATGACAAACACATTTCGGGAGAAGATCCGCACCGTAACACAACAGAACAAATACCCAGAACCCTTTGCAGCCCTAACTCTTCCGGGCTAGAATATACACACCAGCTACCACCAAACCCCGCCCACCTCAACCGACGCACGGAGGGGGGTTGATGTGTGGGGGGCGGGGTTTGGTGGTAGCCAGGGTGTATATTCTTGCCCGGAAGAGTTAGGGCTGCATGGGATTCTGGGTATTTGTTTTGTTGTGTTTATGTTGTGTTACGGTGCGGATGTTCTCCCGAAATGTGTTTGTCATTCTTGTTTGGTGTGGATTCACAGTGTGGCGCATATTTCTAACAGTGTTAAAGTTATTTATACGGGCACCGTCAGTGTAATCTGTATCGCTGTTGATCAAGTATGCGTTGCATTTACTTGTGTGTGCATGCAGAAGTCGCACATATTATGTGACTGGGCCAGCACTCGTCGGACTGGATGAAAAGTGGACGTGACGGTTTTCGGGAGGAGCACTTAAATTTGGGAGTCTCCCGGGAGGGTTGGCAAGCATGAGAATTAGCGGCACCGCCGCTGTATATAATCGGCGGGCCAGCTCTAGTGTTAATTTGATATTGCCTCAAGGGCCAAGTGAAATTACACGGCGGACCAGTGTTTGACACCCTTGCTTTAAATGTTTTTAAGTACCACATAGCGAATAGGGCCCAATTTAGTTCCTGGTGAAGTTTTGGTGTAAACGCAGGGCCTACTGTCACATACCATGGCACATTGGAAAGTTCCTGCCGTGGAAAAGGGCCCCTACTGGCAAGCGCTGCTCAACTCTCATTAAGAGGGCAGGTGTGGACGCAGGTTAGAGCCTGGGCAGGGTCAAAGCTGGACCCCGCACATTTCAGTAGCTTTATTGTAACGCTCAACCTGTACATCAAGCATGAATGGGAAATAATTCCACCTGAAAAGCTTCAAATAATGGTCTCCTCAGTTCCCAAACGTTTAATGAGTGTTGTTAAAAGGAAAGGCCAAGTAACACAGTGATAAAAATGTCCCTGTCCCAACTTTTTCAAAGTGTAGCTGCCATTAAATTCTAAGTTAATGATTATTTGCAAAAAAAAGAAGTACCTCAGTTCGAATATTAAATATTTTGTCTTTGCAGTGTATTCAATTGAATATAAGTTGAAAAGGATTTGCAAATAATTGTGTTCTGTTCTTTTTTTTTAACGATTTGCACAACATGCCAACTTCACTGGTTGTGGGTTTTGTATAACAAGAACACATCCGGTTACGTTATCTTACCATTAGTGGTTTAACAGAACATAATATATTCTTTGAATGGCTATATTTTTTACAATTACTAACTATATTGAATTTTAAAAACGCAACGGTTGGAGGAATTTGTTGAACGTTCAGGCTTGTCACGCACCATGTTACGTCAACTCATACACGCAAGGCAGCGTGTGAGCACACATACAAAAGCAGTTCTAGAAAAGCAATGAACAATTTAGATTCATGTTTTTGTTGTGATAGAATATATATTTAATGATAGCTAACATTAGCTGTCCAATTATTAGCAAATCACACAAAAAAGGTCATTATGTCCTAAAAGCCGTAAGAGGGTGAGATATAATGCTTAAAACCCTTTGGAAAAGTAACGTCTTCTAGGCATATTCGCATAAAGGTTCTAAAGAGCCCCTTAATGTGGTCCATTAACTGTTGACAACATAACATACATGGCGTTTTAAATGAGAATGGCCTTATGAATCTACTACTACAAACAAGGTGACTTAGAACGGCACAAGCATGTTAATAGGAACACAGTTAAATATAAGAAAACGAAGCTAAGCAACTGATGTATAGTTATGTATTGTTTTTTTGCATTGAACTCCCAACCAGTAGGTTTTTTTGGGTCCTCAAAAATTGAAGTATTGTGTCACAAGATTTTGAAAACTTTGAATGCAGAAATTATCAAAGCAAAGGCCAGAATGTTCTGCTTTTGTTTGGTATGGTAAATGAAAGGATCTGCTTCGTCAGCTTTTTTTTTAATAACTTGTATTTTAAGTGTTGTATGCTGTTCTTAGATATTGCTGATAACATATTTCTCCTTTTTTCAGTTCTACAAGCATGTTGTCCAAAGTGTGGAGAAGTTCATACAAAAGGTGAGTTTGTTGACTTCATGTCACATCCGGCTATCGATTGATAGAAACCAACTCACATTAATGTGAAAAAAATTATGAGAGTATTTAACTAAATGCCTCATAGAGTAAATGAGATTTGACATACACTACTAAATTTAACATTATAGCTTAAGATATTACAATGCATCCCATAACCATAGTGTAAAAGAAACACCAATGGAAGCTTCTTGTTCTTGCCTTTACAGTGCAAGCCAGAATACAAAGTCCCTGGCCTGTATGTCATCGACTCAATTGTGAGACAGTCACGACACCAGTTTGGCACAGAAAAGGATGTTTTTGCTCCACGCTTCAGCAAGAATATCATCCCTACATTCCAGCACCTCTACCGTTGCCCTTCAGATGACAAGGTCTGACTGTTTTCATGTAGTTCCTCTTTGACTTGACTTGATTTCAAAGTACAACACAAGCTAATCTAAATTAATCAATATTTGCAGTAGTTGTAATTATTAACACTTTTGCTTATCTAAATGTTCATGTATTTCTAGAGTAAGATAGTGCGCGTTTTAAACCTGTGGCAAAAGAATGCTGTCTTCAAGAGTGATATCATCCAGCCGTTGTTGGACATGGCCGCAGGGATTCCTCCTCCAAGCCTTACTCCCATCATGCCCAGCAGCGTTGCCCCTGTCAATAACACCACACCTGGTCAGTCAAGAGATTGTGTTGTGTGGAAGTCTCATATTGTGAGATATTTGTTCAACTCGGTCATAAGAGTGGTCCATGCTTATGATGACTCTATTTGTTTCTCTTTTTGTATTGAGGCACTCCAGCTACTCCGGCAACCCCAGCCAACATAGTCCAGGGACTTCCAGACTGGGCTTCACAAATTACCAACACAGACACAGTGGCAGCTGTTGCGCAGATCTTACAAAGTCCTCAAGGGCAACAGGTAAAGCAGAAAACTAAGCTGTCTTATCATTTTGTTGATGTTTTCTTTTAATAATGACAGCAGCACTGTTCAGGTATACAAGTATTTTGTGTTCAAGAGGAACTGCACTTTTTTTTGGAATTTTGCCTATCGTTCACAATTCCATGACGACGGATGTAATTTTTTTTATGCATTCTAACTAGTAAATAAAAGTCTGCTTACAGCGGAGCTAATGGAAGGTCCTCTCAATACTCCATTTAAATTTTGTGACCTGAATTTTAACCATGTATTAGTGATATTGTTATTATAAACGCTAACACAGACAAACTACCGTAATTTCCGGACTATAAGCCGCTACTTTTTCCCCTCGTTCTGGTCCCTGCGGCTTATACAAGGGTGCGGCTTATTTACGGCCTGTTCTTCTCCGACACCGACGAAGAGGATTTCGGTGGTTTTAGTACGCAGGAGGAAGACGATGACACAATGATTAAAGACTGACTTTTCATATACCGGTAGGCTGGTTATTTTGATAACGTACAGGTGAGCACTTTGTATTACTTTGCACCGTTGTATTATTTGTACTCTGCACGAATGCTGTTCGCCATGTCAAAGATGTGAAAGTTTGATTGAATGATTGAAAGATTTATTGTTAATAAATGGGACGCTTTGCGTTCCCAAACAGTCATCTCTGTCCCGACAATCCCCTCCGTGGTAGCAGGAACCCCTATATACTACGGTAATTACACATCAAAACCCTGCGGCTTATAGTCGGGTGCGGCTTATATATGGAGCAATCTGTATGTTCCCCTAAATTTAGCTGGTGCGGCTTATAGTCAGGTGCGGCTTATAGTCCGGAAATTACGGTATAGCGGCGCCGTGATCACAAGCTTGTGTGCTAATGTTGACATGAGTGACTGATCAGCTGCTTCCTCGTTTCCTTTCTTGTCAAACTTTATTTTAGATCATAAATCATGCCTCTCACCTGGATAGTAGAAGCACAAGGACGTATTCTGACGTGTTGGTACACTTTGACAGCCAATTTAGACCCGGAATGGCAAAAATGACACGAAAAGACGCTTGGTTCCACCTTACTTTTCTTTGTGAGGATTATGAGTCATTTTTAATCTAAATGGGAATATATGAACATCCTAGCAGTCGGTATCCTAATGACAGCAGACCTTGTACAGTAATTTATGTTTTATTATGTTTGTTATCTCATAAAGTCTGCACTGAGTAATCAATCAATCAATCAATGTTTATTTATATAGCCCTAAATCACAAGTGTCTCAAAGGGCTGCACAAGCCACAACGACATCCTCGGTACAGAGCCCACATACGGGCAAGGAAAAACAGTGATGTTGGGGAAAAAAAGCGAACGTATGGATCCGTTTATGAAATAAATGCGCCGTGTATGCTTGAAAGGAGCAAAATACGTAAATATTAAATGTTATTATAAATATACATGTTACTACATTACATATATATTTACGTCATGTATATAAAACGTTAATGGAGGTGTTTAGATGTTTTTAAAGGCTTTATAGGCAGAATAAAGCGGCTCCCACAGGCTCCATTGTCAGCGGACTTTTGATTGCAGTTATTTTATTATTTAGAATGCATTAAAAAATATAACCATTGTCATGTCTTTCATAATGATTGTGAATGATATGCAAAATTCCCCCCAAAAAGTGCAGTTAATCTTTAAACGCTTCCAAGTATCCCCTGATGCCACAATTATGTGTATTGCTGTCACCAGCTTCAACAGCTTGTACAGAGTCTGCAAATGCAGCAGCAAAAGCCCCAACCATCGCTGCTACAGGCCTTGGATGCTGGTCTGGTTGTACAACTGCAAGCTCTGACTGCTCAACTCACTGCAGCTGCTACTGCCAACAGCCTCAACCCCCTCGAACAGAGGGTCTCTTCTTTTAACAAGGTACTACTATCTCATTAACTGTACATTTCTCACTCCACTTCACTTATCGCGCCTATTAATTAAAGACCTTTGTGCTTCTTTTTTCAGAAGCTTTTGGGGCAGTTTGACTTTGGAAATGATTCTGAACGCAGTGAAGAATCTAAGAAGGAAACATCCTCCTCTCAACTGTGAGTTTGTTGTGTTTTATCTTGGTAAACTGTTCCCACAATCTTAAAGCTAACAATTTGTGCAAGATTTGTATGTATGTGATTTAAGTTGTGGACTACTTGCAGGCCTATGGTGTCAGAGCCCATCAACAGCTCACTGTTCCACCAGCTTGCAGAGCAACTGCAGCAGCAGAACCTGGAGCAGTTCCAGAAGCAGCTGTTTGAGCACCAGCAAAAGGTAGGTACATTTCCTCAAATATAGAGGCTCCTGTAGAAACTCACTTTCTGACTAGCAGATATTATCCACTTGTAATGATAAAACTGACCAAGACAAATATACCAATTCTGTATTGTAACAGGCTATGAGCATAGAAGGCCAGGATAGTATCTTTGGGCAAGAGAACTCTGGTGCAAATGCTCAGGGTAGCAGTCAGCCACAGCTTTCTGAGTCGGACAACAAGATGGATGAGTCCATGGACAACCAGCAACAGGTGTGTCTGCCCTTGTGATTATTCATGCAGTAATTACATTTTATGGACTAGGACTAAACTGAGTTTTTTTTACATGTAAAGGGATTGATGGACCGTTAAATACACTTTAGTCAGCAACAAAGTAGTAGGCCTTATCGAAACAAAAAAAGTACTGAAGTCACTTGAATAGCATTTTTCTAAATGTTTTGAATTGATACTGTAGGACATGGATCTTGATGATGGCCCGGATGGAATGGAAGAGAATAACTTTGAGGGAGAAGAGAAAAAAACCTCTGGGACACGCTCCAGAACACGCTCTCGCTCCAGGTCAGTCATGACTTGTTCTTCAATATCTAAACTACTGTTTGGCATTTTCCCTACACATAATACCAATTGTTTCAGGAAACACAGGCACCTATTTCATAAATAACACAAACTAAAGGTATGTGAAAACCCTTCACAAAGCTTTGTTGTTCTGTCCCTACAGGTCTCCTAAAAGGAGAAGGTCCAGGTCCCGCTCTGGTTCTCGGAAGCGTAAGCACCGGAAGCGGTCGCGCTCACGCTCCAGAGATCGTAAGAGGAAGACGTCGCGGTCGTACTCAAGTGAAAGACGTGCCCGAGAGCGCGAGAAGGAGCGTCAGAAGAAAGGATTGCCTCCTATACGATCCAAAACTCTAAGCGGTAATTAGATGTCATTCATATTATTTTCTTAATTATCTCAGCTGTGTTTTAAATTTAGCAGACCGGGGGTGGTGGTTCCTCTCTTTAAAAAGGGGAACCGGAGAGTGTGTTCTAACTATCGTGGGATCACACTCCTCAGCCTTCCCGGTAGGGTCTATTCAGGTGTACTGGAGAGGAGGCTACGCCGGATAGTCGAACCTCGGATTCAGGAGGAACAGTGTGGTTTTCGTCCTGGTCGTGGAACTGTGGACCATCTCTATACTCTCGGCAGGGTACTTGAGGGTGCATGGGAGTTTGCCCAACCAGTCTACATGTGCTTTGTGGACTTGGAGAAGGCATTCGACCGTGTCCCTCGGGAAGTCCTGTGGGGAGTGCTCAGAGAGTATCGGACTGTCTGATTGTGGCTCCCTGTACGATCAGTGTCAGAGCTTGGTCCGCATTGCCGGCAGTAAGTCGGACACGTTTCCAGTGAGGGTTGGACTCCACCAAGGCTGCCTTTGTCACCGATTCTGTTCATAACTTTTATGGACAGAATTTCTAGGCGCAGTCAAGGCGTTGAGGGGATCCGGTTTGGTGGCTGCAGGATTAGGTCTCTGCTTTTTGCAGATGATGTGGTCCTGATGGCTTCATCTGGCCAGGATCTTCAGCTCTCACTGGATCGGTTCGCAGCTGAGTGTGAAGCGACTGGGATGGGAATCAGCACCTCCAAGTCAGAGTCCATGGTTCTCGCCCGGAAAAGGGTGGAGTGCCATCTCCGGGTTGCGGAGGAGACCCTGCCCCAAGTGGAGGAGTTCAAGTACCTCGGAGTCTTGTTCACGAGTGAGGGAAGAGTGGATCGTGAGATCGACAGGTGGATCGGTGCGGCGTTTTCAGTAATGCGGACGCTGTATCGATCCGTTGTGGTGAAGAAGGAGCTGAGCCAGAAGGCAAAGCTCTCAATTTACCGGTCGATCTACGTTTCCATCCTCACCTACGGTCATAAGCTTTGGGTTATGACAGAAAGGACAAGATCACGGGTGCAAGCGGCCGAAATGAGTTTCCTCCGCTGGGTGGCAGGGCTCTCCCTTAGAGATAGGATGAGAAGCTCTACCATCCGGGAGGAGCTCAAAGTAAAGCCGCTGCTCCTCCACATCGAGAGGAGCCAGATGAGGTGGTTCGGGCATCTGGTCAGGATGTCACCCGAACGCCTCCCTAGGGAGGTGTTTAGGGCATGTCCGACCGGTAGGAGGCCACAGGGAAGACCCAGGACACGTTGGGAAGATTATGTCTCCCGGCCGGCCTGGGAACGCCTCGGGATCCCCCGGGAAGAGCTGGACGAAGTGTCTGGGGAGAGGGAAGTCTGGGCTTCCCTGCTTAGGCTGCTGCCCCCGCGACCCGACCTAGGATAAGCGGAAGAAGATTGATGGATGGATGGTGTTTTAAATGTATATTAATTGTTTCTCTCTACCCTAATCTAGTATGCAGCACAACTCTGTGGGTCGGGCAGGTGGACAAAAAGGCTACTCAGCAAGACCTCACAAACTTGTTTGAAGAGTTTGGCCAAATAGAGTCCATAAATGTAAGAAGTGCAGTATGATGTCATCAGTCATGTGACTTTGTATCTCATTACTGTTTTAATCTGTGAAAGAATGATATTTTTCTTTTAGCTGGTTTTTCGATTATTATACATGCATGTACTGCATATTGGTCATGTCATAATGTTTGTAAATGTGTCCTTCACAGATGATTCCTCCAAGAGGCTGTGCTTACATCTGTATGGTCCATAGACAGGACGCCTTCCGTGCACGCCAGAAGCTCAGCACAGGTTCTGTCAAGATTGGCTCAAAAGTCATCAAGGTGCATTTTTGCCCTTACACTTAAATTTGATTGAATGCAATGCCATCTCCTTCCCCACTCTCCTTGCAGTATCTTGTAATTTAATTTTCTATTGACCTAGCAGTGTACTGGCTTTCTGTGTACATTGGTGCCCATTATAAATGCTGCACTTGTAGGGCACTTTGTTCTCTGACCAACATCAATGTATTTTTAATGCAGATTGCTTGGGCCTTAAACAAGGGAGTGAGACAAGAGTACAAACAATTTTGGGATGTGGACCTTGGAGTCACCTACATTCCTTGGGAGAAAGTTAAAGTAGATGACTTGGATGGCTTTGCTGAAGGAGGAATTATTGATCAGGAGACCGTCAATGAAGGTGAAAGTCTTTTTGTCACTTGGCAAAAACAATTTATGGACTCAATTCTATCCAAACACATGTCAAGGTAAACCTCCCTCAGTTATTTTGGTTTTTTAATTGTTTTTGCCTGTTTATTCAGAGTGGGACACAGCTAAGACTTCTGAATCAACCAAGGATGTTATGAGCCAAGCACTTAGCACTGAGACATCATCATCCAACAACCAGAGTAAAAGCTACAACCAGCAAGTGACCATGATGCCTGTGCAGGTAATAAAGAGGGTTCGTCTCATTAGTTAGGGTTGTTGCACGCTCTTGACCTAGGTTGTGATTGAAACCCCAATTGTCCGTTAAACAATTTAAATAATATATAATAGAATGTCCTCATTAATTTGTGATTTTTACAGTCTTTGTAAGCTACAAGGGCACAAAAAACACTGTTCTTCACAGTATTTGGCTTGATTGTAATAGTTTGCTCATGTTTTTACCCATGCAATGTTTCCTGTTGTCTCTTACCTAGCTACCAGTGCCACAGGTGGTTTCTGCTGCAGTAAGCTTGGTTCCTCCTACCTTTCCTGTCACTATGAGCATACCCCCACCAGGATACGGGCCGCCACCACCATTCATAAGGCCGAGCTTCAATGCCTCACAACCACCTCCAGGTGAATGTTTCTGTCATTTAAACAAAAAGCATTTGTACAATACAGCTTAGCTTAACTTCAATTATTTTCTGTTGTATAGGATTTTTGCAGGCAGCACAAGCAGCAGCCATGGCCTCAGCACCAGCTTGTAAGTGTTACGCACATGCCCGAAGCTGGGCGAAATCGTATCAATATTTTTTTCAGTCTATCAGTATATATCACGATATCAATGAAATCACTATTTTTGTCATGTTTAAAGGTCACATTGCTCAAGAGTGAGATGTGAAGACATCAGAAGGTTATTTTTGTTTGAAATATGTATATCAACAACTTTTTCAGATAACAGGTTTCATGTACAGTATCTTACTGTATAATATCTACACACACTGGCAATATTAGTTTACAATGTTTATTTTGCTTACAGTTCTTAATGTTTATATGTATATTATCATTAATAAAGCTATTATTATGTACCGGTAAGTTAAATTCTCACGTGTGGAAGACTAGAACATCACAACTGCCTGATACACACGTACATGCACGTAGCGCACTTACACAGACACAGTTCCAGATACACAAACAAAACATCTTGCATTGTACAATGTGCAACATTATCTCATGTTTATTTAACAAAAAACAAAACATGAATTTATTTCATTTTCTTCCGAGTGTTTGTTTAATTTCCTCTATGCGTGGGTCGCCTTATGAAATGTACAGGTGATTAAAACAACATCGTACCTTCATTAAGTGTTTGTGATTTTAAGTATGATATATACATTGTTGTACTTGTAATATATTGCAATATTGATGCACAGAAGATATATGTTTGGCAAAACATCCGGAAGTGACGCCACTTCTAAATAGATCGTATAATAGAGTAAATGAAGTTACGCTAAAAAAGAAGCATTGCCTATTTTAGGCTAGGAATGTCACAGTATGAAAATTTCTTACCACTGTTATTGTTACCAAAATTATCACGGTATTTTTAAATGTGCTCAAAATGTTCAAAAACTTCTTCTACTGAAATCTATTTAAAAAGACACAAACACCACATTCAAAATGTATGTATGTATGTATGTATGTACCTCAAGCAGAACATTCAATGTGCATAGGAAAGCAATACAACCATTATAAACAAAGTAATCTGGCAGAAACAAAATGATAACATAAATAAATCAAAATAAATGTGAAAATTGTGCAAGATGGCAACTTATGGACATAAGATGTAACTGCACTTTTTGTCTATACAGATACATATATTGTTCATGTATGAGATCTAGTCTTACATATAGGGCTGCACGGTTATTGCCAAAATAGTAATTATGATTATTTTAATCAATATTAAAATCACGATTATTAATCACAATTATTTATTACGTTAGGTAAACCAGTGTTTGAGTGTGAAGGCGACGCTATCACGTAATTTGTAATGTTTAATAAAAAAGCTATAGATAAACGTTATCCATATATTTAAAGACAGATATTTCTGTTTTTGTTCATTAATAGTATCAGCGTGTCAGCCTTTTCTCATTACATGATGCCTTTATCTGTATTTTAAAATTTTCATAGAGAGAGGTACCGTATTTTCCACAGTATAAGGCGCACCGGATTATAAGGCGCACCTTCAATGAATGGCCTATTTTAAAACTTTGTTCATATATAATGCGCACCGCATTATAAGACGCATAGAATAGACGCTACAGTAGAGGCTGGGGTTACGTTATGCATCCATTAGATGGAGCTGTGCTAAAAGTAATCTCAACAAAACAAATGGTGATTGTACTGACACTTCTACTTGCTGCTCTCTGTTCAACAACCCACTGTTCGAGTTTGTCCTCAAACTGTAGCCATCTCGCTTTGTTCCCTCGGAAATTCTGTTTAGTCTTCTTTACTTGGCGCAGGTCATCATGTTGTTTCCTCCACTTCCGCACCATTGATTCGTTAATGTTTAATTCTCTTGCTGCTGCTCTATTCCCGTGTTCTACTGCGTGACTGATCGCCTTGAGTTTAAACTCTGCGTCGTAAGCGTGTCTCTTAATAGGAACCATTTTTGGGTCTTTACGGTAAGCAGCCGCCGACTTCATTTTCCCCCGTAGAAGAAGAAGTTCTTCTTCTACGGTAAGCAGCCGCCGACTTCATTTTTCCCCTGTAGAAGAAGAACCGCTTCTTCTTCTACGGGAAGCAGCCGTAGAAGGGGGAAAATGAAGTCGGCGTAGTTACCGTAGTTGCGAGACCTGTTGTGGCTCAATATTGGTCCATATATAAGGCGCACCGGATTATAAGGCGCACTGTCAGCTTTTGAGGAAATTGGTTGTTTTTAGGTGCGCATTATAGTGCAGAAAACACGGTAGTTTGTTAAGCTATGTACATTTACATGTATTAAAGTATGTACATGCTGTATCGGGACATATCCTTCAAGAGTTTGAGCAGAAATGTGTCATATAGGAATTAACTATACACTTTGAAACATTAACAAAATGCTATGTCTCAGGAATGTTTTTTAAAGTAATAACTTTGTGAAATTAAAATGACTTGTAATATAAAAAAACACGTTTACTTTTTGATAACAATATAAAACACAAAGAAGTTTGGCTCATGGGGATAAGTCTAATAAACAAGCTTCTTTCTCCAACAACACCATATGGTTCAGTGGAACAGTTTGGCCAACAAAAATAAACCTCCCACATCTAATACACAATCTTTGTACCTCACTGACAACACATCCTGCGTTTAATTCGATGAAATGACAAAACATTTTAGCAAGCATCAATGTTATTGGAACACTGACAAAGTTAGCAGTTAAAGGATGAGTGACCATCGCAGTAAACAAACGGCAAAACTTTATAATAAAAATTGTGGCAACATTCCCTACACATCACCTGCTGCCTTGTAACTCTGGACAAATGCGTCTGTCTGCAATACTGTCCACACCTGTCGTCATCTAATAACAGCAGTGTGGTCTTAAAAACACTCTTGAGATTTCACGGAAGTGAAGCGAATGAAATGAAGTAAAACGAAACAATCGGCGGGAACATCTACATTTTTCCGGTGCTGTGCCGGTGCTGCGTCACTTCCGTTTCCAGGAAGTAAGCAATGTGGTCTTAAAAAATAATTTTTTTTTGGTAATGAAAAATATAAACCGTATTACTAACGGTCTGAAATTTTCATGTGGTTTATCATGTTACCGTTTACCAATACATCCAAATTCTACGCTAAAAAAGACAACATTTATACTTTTACAAACGATAAACTTCTGAAATGTTTTAAAGTTTAATATGAACATTTTACACTTTTTGTTGGGTATAATTTACCCTATCTCCACTATTTAAACCTGCTAACGTGTCACATTTCACTCAGCCAAGTCTCATGACAGAGTGAGATTGCTTAGCTACATATTATCTTTATAGTGTTGATGTTGTTGCAGTCGTCTTTAGCAGGCTAGTCTTGCGTCTTTTAGAATATGGACAAATTAATACTATTGAAATTGTCTGTTATTATTGTCAAAGAAATATTGTTTTATCGCCCAGCCCTAGTAATAAATATATTTTGGAGGTTACCTGAATGTATCTTTTACCGTCCACCCTCTTGTAGCCCTTGTGCAGGCCTCTGTTGCAACCAGCCAGGAACAAGTTAAGGAATCACCATTTGGGGCTATGATTCCAACAACCAGCTCTATCCCTGGCAACTTTATGTCCTCAAATATGCCAGGAGCCAGTATGTTCAGTGCTGTTGGAGTCCAAAGTCAGCAAGACAAACTGCAACATTCTGCTAAGATTTTGGACGGAACAACAGAGCTCACACTTCAAGGTAGAGTAACGCTAACAGATGATGTGATGTGAGGTTAGTCATTAAATATGGAAGGTGACGTTAACGCATTTTCTCTTTTGTAGGCATGCAGAATGCAGTTCGCGGTGGAATGGGTCTTCTAGGCATGCACCCCACAGCTTCCATTGCTCACCCACTTCACCAACCGCCTGGAATGGCAGGACAAAGAATGCCTGGAATGCTTCCACTCGACGTGCGCCCTAACCTCCTTCAGCCTGGGCATGGTACTCGCTTCCCTCTCCTCCTGCATCAGGGACCTGGCCAACAGCCCGGTGGCCTCCTTGATGGTTCCCTTCAAGCTCATGCCCACATCAGGCCCCCTTTCTCTCAATTAGACCATTTTAACAGGCCGCATCACCAGGCCAATAATAATGTATCTAAGGCAGAAGAGTCCTCTTCAGGGGCTGATGAGGGCAAAGACCAGGACTACCGTTTTCCCCCCGTTGAAAAGCAGAGCACAGGTTTGCTGAGAACCCCCCCACCAGAGCATCGAACACCACTTGGTGGTGGTGGAGGCGGAGGAGCAGGAGGCGGAGGAGCAGGAGGCGGAGGAGCAGGAGGCGGAGGAGGAGGAAGCAGGCCTGCATTGCTGCAAACCCCAGTGACTCAGCCTGCCAGAAACAGTCTGCTTGGACGTCTGCAGGCCCTAGCTGGATTCACCCCTGATAATCAATGGAATCAGTCTAGAGGGGACTTTGATGAACGAGATGGCATACGAGGTGGTCCTCAGGAGGATCGGCCCTCCCCGGGGCAGAACTTTCCGAACCGCTTTGACAACCGTCCTTTAAACGCAGCTCAGAAAAATGCAGGCGGCCCACAGCCCTGGAACCGTAGTGGCGGTGCCGTAGGAAACTTTGAAAGTGACTTTGATGAACGAAGATCCCAATGGGACAGGCAGAGAGACCGAGACGAAAGAGAGTTTGACTTCAGGAGGGAAATGAACGGAAGCCGTCACAACCGTGAGCGAGGGCGAGATCGTCCCAGAGAGCACGACCGCGATAAAGACAGAGAGCGTGGCAATTGGACGCCTGTTCTCCCTCTACCAACGCCTCTTCTTCCAACCCCGCCCATTAACCCCAACCTGGTCCTGAACCAAGGGAAGCTGCTCTCCCCTCTCAGATTCAACACCTCGAGTCAATCTCGATTCCAAACCCCCCATCAGTCTCAACCCCAGACGAAACCACCTCTGTTAGGTCAGAATCAGCCGCTTGTTCCCATCCAGTCGCCAGAGCCAAGCAAGCCTAGCCAAGCAGCTGAGGTTGAACCGCAGCACGATATCACCACTCGGCCCGAGACTCCAGAAGATCAGTCACCACCCTCAGGCCAAGCAGCACCTGAGAAGACTCAGACTCAGAGTCCATTGCCAGGCTCACCCACTGACACCCAGTCATCACCGCAGCCAGAGACCCCTCTATTTACTGAATCACTACTCACAGAGCAGATCTGTTCCAAGTTGTCCACAGACAGCGACACTCCAGGCCAGGGCTCTCCTGTTGTCTTTACGCGCGCTGCCAGCCCCCCTGAAGAGACAAGAAACTCTCTGGAGGAGGAGCAGCAAAGTCCACGGGAGAAGAATGAGGAAGTCTTACAAGAGAAAGCTCCCTCACCCCAAGCTGAGTGGGTCAGTGGCGATGAGATGGACAAAAGCATTGTGGTTGAGCCCACATCGGATGCTTCGCCTGAGCTCACCTCAGGGTCCTCCAATTGTCTGCTTCGTGAAAGTGAAGCCGAGCAGCAGCAGCAGCAGCAGCAGCAGCAGCAGCAGCAGCAGCAGCAGCAGGGTGCCTCTCCTAAGGACATAGACATTGAACAGAGTGAGGCCATGGAGGAAGCTGCGAGTGAGCCAGTGCTAGACACTGACACAGACACTGAGGGGACATAATCATCACTCAGTAGGTAACAGATCATTTTGTAAAGTTGTCTCTTCTTCTCTGTACTCATGTCAGCAAAGCATCACCACCACCACCACACGGGACACTGACAACCAATAAGAAATGATGACATCAGTGTACTTAAATAGAGCTCATGAGCTGACCTATCGATAGAACATTTTATGTGTTTCCTTTCCTTTTAAAAGTTGGACTACCACCACATATGATTTTATCAATCAAAGCTTGGTGAATTTGATCAAATTAACTACTAAATGTTTGAATTGTTTGAGGAGAGATGAGCTTTGACCTTCCTATGGAAGAGAGGAGGACATCATGGCTGTTCAACAACAAATCAAGTTTAGTCACACACCATACTTGAAAATGGCAGTTGCTCACTCGTTTCCTCTTTAAATGCTGCTGCAATTTTTTTAGGAAATGCTTTTATGGTGCCCTGTGGTTTTTACACAAGTCTTAGCCTGCACAAACAGCAATTCCATAACTGCTCTTCGAATCGGAGCTGTTTGAAATAAACCATCAACATGTTGTATCCCCCAAATAAAAGTATGTATCCGTTTCTAAGTACAGAGAAGCCAAGCAAACAGTAACATAGCAAAGGGGAATAATAGTAAGTCAATGAACAGAGGAATATGCTGGATATCGGGTGCATATTGTTTTAGTGTGAAATAAACATGCTTTGTCTCCTTTAAACACATGCTATAGGACTGCTTTCTGACCCAGGACCAGTGGAAACACTTCTTTACACACTCTTGACTGTCATTTCAGACAATTTGACGTTCTTGGAACTCAAATTGCTTCTATACAAGCCATCCACAGAGTTCTCTGGTGGATGGAAACCAGGGACGTGTAGTTCTTAATTATGGATGACATCAGCCTTTGTGTGTTTCACTGAGCTTTTGCTTGGTGACTGTTGCAGATGATGGGATTGTGCCTTTCTGAACGGACTCTTTCATGATGACACCCGATGCTACTTTGCTACATACACCAGATTGTGCGCGCTTCTTAAACAAAACTTACCTGTGCACAAAATTTCCGGCCTGCCATGAGTGTGTGTATTGAGGTAGCTGAACAGTTTGTCCAGCACTCAACCTAGAAGAGACACTATATACTCATTGTTGTAAGCATGCAGGCTTGTAGCCATGTTTGAACCCTCCTGTCGTGTTCATTTCACGCTTGTAGTGCTTTTCTGCTGAGGCATACCATTAGAGGCTATACTGTTCCACCACAGGAGATGTGATGTTAAATAAACGTTGAAGGTGCATCACATATTCCAACATTTTTTTATTATTGTCCTCAATCTAGATTTAGGCTGAAAGTGCCGAACAAGACATGATACAAATAATAGCAACACTGTATTTTTATTCATAAATAAAAAATCTGTTTCAATTCGGGGGTTGTCATAAATTTGATTAGGTACTCCATAGTATTTCAATTCAGAGGTTCAGGGTGATCAGTGGTCATTAGTATTTTAATAGTATTTTAATTCGGGGTAGCGTGAGAAATTGAGAAATTTGATCAGATTCTGCACTAGTATTTTAATTCAGGGGGCAGTGATAAATATCAGGTTCTCAATAGTATTTTTAATCGGGGGGGTGTGATGAATTTGATCAGGTTCTCACTAGTGTTGTCATTCTGGTGAATGTGATACATTTAATCAGGTTCAAATAGTATTTTAATCTAGGGGGGCTTGATAAATTTGATCAGGATCTCAATATTATTTTAATTTAGTGGGGCGTGATAAATTTGATCAGGTTCTCAATAGTATTTTAATTTGGGGGGGCGTGATAAATTGGATCAGGTTTTCAATAGTATTTTAATTCAAGTGGTCGTGACAAATCCGATCAGGTTCTCAATAGTATTTTAATTTCGGGAGGCGTGATAAGTTTGATCAGGTTGTCAATACTATTGTAATTCAGGGGGGCGTGATCAGGTTCTCACTTGTATTTTAATTTAGGGGGGCGTGATAAATTTGATCAGGTTCCCAATAGTATTTTAATTTCAGGATGCGTGATAAGTTTGATCAGGTTCTCAAAACTATTTTGAATCGAGGGGGTAATCAATTTGATCAGGTTGTCAATAGTATTTTGATTTAGGGGGGAGTGATAAATTTGATGAGGTTCTCGATAATATTTTGATTCACCCCCCGCGACCCCGAAAGGGACAATCGGTAGAAAATAGATGAACTCAAGGTGTGATGAATTTAATCAAATTCTCATAGTATTTGAATTCAAGGAGGAGTGAGTAAGTAAAAAATTCACACAACTCAAAACTAATTTTAAAAGATACAAATTGACATACAGGTTAGATGGAAATCAAAAAGCACTACCGTGACCAATTGACTGTGGCCACCTTAATGACCTTGACTAGTGCAGCAGGAGTGCTTATCACGGATTCACAAGAACCAAGGCCCAAGAGAAGAAGCAGCAGGGGTTTGGACTCATGAGACGGTGCATCACATATTCTGTCATTATTAGTAGTCTCAAAGATGCACCGTGTCCACAATTCTTCCATACATTTGATTGCCCTTGTAAAACTAAAGGCCAAGTTAATTAGCTGTAAATTAGACATGAAGGCCTTGGGGATTATAGTAAGTATTTCAAAAGCCCTACATTAATATGGAAACAGCACACTTTAACAATATAGTCCTACTTTTAATGTTGATTCATCAATAATCAAGCTGTCATTTAAGGGTTGGGAGCTCCTAAATTACTGCAAGTGTTGATGACAATTTGACAGCAATGTTGGTTATGCCTGCTGTGAGATTTAAGATAACATGGAAAACTTTCTGTAGGTGTTTTTGTCCAAACTAGACCTTGATTAGTGCGTCGTGTCAAAGTACCAAGTCTGACCGGTAGAGGGCAGCGTGGCGTCATTATAGCAACCATGCATGCCTCATCTCTTACACTCTGAGCTCTAGTACCAAGAAATGGCCTCTGCACATGTCAGTGTTTGCTCCCTGCTTGCTCAAGAGCACTGTCAATACTCGGATCCTAACATTTGACCTCTGCACAACATTGTGGTCTAATAAAAATGGTGTGTAACAGCAAACCACCTCCAGTGAGTAACTATTAGGAAAAATCATTCCAATATGGCATCTTGGAAGGTGATTTGATGGGTTCCTGAGTCAAACTGGAACTTATTTAAGACTATACAGGCAACATCTGAACCTCCTTACACCCAGAAAAATATGTACAAAACATTTAATAAGTAATATATTTTTGTCACAGTCTAAAAAAGAAAACGCTAGGTTCTTATCGGAACACAAACTTGACAATTTAGTTAGTAACGTGTATTTGTAAAGCACCTTTCACAGACCAAAA
>NC_084733.1:9359589-9462089 GCF_033978785.1 Entelurus aequoreus | reverse complement strand
CTTGACCCCACAACTAATCACCCACCCACCACCTCTTAGATCTCATTAAAGTCACCTATGCAAACCACAGTCAGTCAATGTCCAACTCCTACCATGGGCAAGACCAAAGAGCTGTCAAAAGATGCCAGAGACAAAATTGTAGAGCTCCACAAAGCTGGAAAAGGCTATGGGACAACTGGGAAGCAGCTTGGTGAGAATAGATCAACTGTTGCAGCAATTGTTAGAAAATGGAAGAGGCTAAACATGACTGCTAATCTACCTCTGACTGGGGCTCCATGTAAGATCTCTCCTCGTGGGGCATCACCGATGATAAGAAAAGTGAGGAATCAGCCCAGAACTACACGGCAGGAGCTGGTGAATGACCTGAAGAGAGCTGGAACCACTGTTTCCAAGGCTACTATCAGTAGAACACTACGGTGTAGTGGTTTAAAATCATGCATCGCACAGAAGGTTCCCCTGCTTAAGTCAGCCCATGTCCAGGCCCGTCTGAAGTTTGCCAATGGCCATCTGGATGATCCAGGGGAGCCATTGGAGAAAGTCATGTGGTGAGAAGAGAACAAAATAGAACTTTTTGGTATAAACTCCACTCGTCGGGTTTGGAGGAAAAAGAACGATGAGTATCATCCCAAGAACATCATCCCTACAGTGAAGCATGGAGGGGAAACATCATGCTTTGGGTGTGCTTTTCAGCAAAGGGGACAGGACGACTGCACTGTATTAAGGAGAGGATGAACGGGGCCATGTATTGAGAGATTTTAGCCAAAAACCTTCTTCCCTCAGTCAGAGCATTGAAGATGGGTCGTGGCTAGGTCTTCCAACATGAAGCACACAGCCAGGATAACCAAGGAGTGGCTTCATACCAAGCATATCAAGGCTCTGGAGTGGCCTAACCAGTCTCCAGACCTAAATCCAATGGAAAATCTTTGGAGGGAGCTGAAACTTGGTGTTGCACCGTGACCTGGCAGATCCAGAGAAGATTTGTGTGGAGGAGTGGGCCAAAATCCCTGTTGTCGTGTGTGCAAACCTGGTGAAGAACTATAGGAAACCTTTGACCTCTGTAATTGCATTCTGCACTAATATTAACACTGATGTTCTAATGTGTGCAAATACTTATGAACCCCAGTAACATACAAATAAATCATAAAAAAATCATACAACATGATTTCCGGATTTTTCTTTTTAAAGATTATGTCTCTAACAGTGGAAATACATCTATGATGAACATTTCAGACCTCTCCCTAATTTCTAAGTGGGAGAACTTGCAAAATTGCAGGGTGTGCAAATACTTGTGGATTTCACTTTATATGTATATTATTTGTGGGGGGTGTTAACGTTGTCATCATCGAATATAGATGCTTTGGAATAGACAAAAACTGAGCAAGAACATGAAAATAAATATGTTTACAAATACAAATTAACGAGGCCAACTCGTTCCCGGTCCACAATAACTTCAGGAAAGTGGCTAGATTTGTCTGGAGTCACAGACAGTCCCATTATAATGTGCGATAGTGAACTGGAATCAAGGAAGTAGATCCTGCCAAAATCATTAAGATATTTCAAATTGATGTTTCATGACAAAACAGCATAACCACATCTCTCGCTCGCACGTGTCTAAATTGCAAGTATTGCTATTTTGGTATCACACCAGCCATCTTGTCACTGTCCTTAAGATCAACTCTGACTTCCTGTAGCACCACCATTGTTTGTTGACATTATGACATGAGACTCATGGTTGTTCTTCCTGGCAATACTATATACATTTTTATCCTTTTTTTGAACTCTTACTTAATATCATAAAATACATTTGATAAATGTGTAAAAACTATCCCAAATTACTACTGGCTGATGGAAAAAGCGTAATTACAGAAATACATTTAGAACATTGTAGTACTTGTTGTATTATTATATAGTATTTAAATGTAGCATTTAAGATTTATTTAGAGAAATTATTTTTCAAACTTTTTTATCATTACCAATGTTATTTCCAAAGCAAACTAATTTAGACGGAATCAACAGCGCCTGTACTGGTTAGAGCAGGTACTGCACTCCTATTTAGCCTTACTTACTTGGATAATTACACTTACAGTAATTACTGGCTAATTATTGTATAAAGAATGGCTCAGGGACACAGAGAGGTAGCGTTGCTGTCATGTTTACTAGTCATTCAGGAAGTCCGTCCCAGCCCCAAAGCACCCTGGGATATGTAGGCATAGCCTACCACTACACCTCCCCTTCTTAGTTCAGCAACAACATATTCAAACACAAACTAATAAGCAAACTTATTCAAACATTTTAGATGAACTTAGACCACTGTAAATGAATAACTCTGACATAGTATTACAATCATCTTTCGCTTACACTTCTTTTTTTTTTTTTTTTTTTTCCACAAACAAGAACTTGAAATACTTTAGAGTTCTACAAAACGCTTACATTTCTTTCTTTTTTTTCTTTTTTTTTTTTTTTTTCACAAACAAGAACTTGAAATACTTTAGAGTTCTACAAATCAAGTCTCTCAGGAGCCTTTGTCACTCTGCCTGACCTGGTGACTTGTGGTTGTCCAGGAGGAGTACCTGTGGCTCTGAGGTGGATTCTGTTTCTCCTCAGAACGCCCCTGTCAGTCTCTACCAAGTATGACCTTGGTGTGTGGGCATTTCCCAATACAGTCCCAGGGGTCGCTTCCGTGGTGACCCACACTTTCTGTCCAGACGGGAGCTCTGGGAGCGCACGGGAACGGTGGTGGTGGTTGTAGTTTGCAGCTTGCTTGCGTCGCCCTTCCTCATCCTTCTGGCGAAACTCCTGCAGCTCGGGCCATTTAGGGTCCAGCTTGCTTGAAGGCTGCGGCAGCGATGTGCGCAGGTTCCTCCCCATCAGCAACTGCGCTGGTGAGAATCTGTGCTCTAGCGGTGTGGCTCTGTATGCCAGTAGTGCCCTGACTTGGTCAGTGTCTTTTTCCCACAGCTTCTTGACAGTTTGAACAGCACGCTCCGCTTCACCATTCGCTTGTGGGTAGCGAGGACTGCTCGTGACATGTGTGAAGCTGCACTCTTTTGCAAATGCTCTGAATGCCTCCGACGAAAACTGGGGCCCATTGTCAGAAACCACGGTCTGTGCGTAACCATGATGACTAAAAGCATCTTTCACAGCTCCAATGGTGGCCTCAGATGTCGTAACTCTGAGCTCTGCCACCTCGATGTACCTAGAAAAATAATCAACAATAAGCAGGTAAGTCTTTTTGCTCCATTCAAACAGGTCCATCCCCACCTTTTGCCATGGGCGATCTGGTACTGTGGTCTCCATCAGCGGCTCTCTGTACTGGATTCTATATTTTTGGCACGTTTCACACTGGTCCACTGCCTCTCTGATGTGGGCAGTGATTCCAGGCCACCATACCGATTCCTTGGCTCTAGAGCGACATTTGGAGATTCCTTGATGACCTTCGTGAAGTTTAGTCATGATCTCCCTTCTGAGTGCTTGTGGTATCACCAGTCTCTCGCCTTTCATGAGAAGGTCATCTGCAAGATACAGGTCTGCTCTGACCTTCCAGTAGGGGGCAACGTCTGGCCTCAGCGTGTGTTTTTCCGGCCATTCTGTCAGACAGTAGTGTGACACTGTTTTGCATGTTTCATCTGCTTGTTGTGCCCGTTTAATTTCTTCCAATCGTGTGTCTGTAGCGGGGAGTGAGGACACAACAGCATTCACAAACACCTGGACCTCTCTTTCAAGTTCCAAGTCACCAGGTGACATCTTGTCCTGAAGCGGCGCTCTAGACAGCGTGTCTGCAGTGATGAGGTTTTTCCCTGGGACATGAACAATGTCATAATCATACCTCAGGAGTCGCAGACGAAATCTCAGAACCCTTGGTGGCAGATCATCCAAACCTCTGGTGCTCAACAGTGGGACCAGGGGCTTATGGTCTGTCAGGAGTGTGAAGTGTAGACCCTGCACGTAGGAGGTCAGTCTTTCGCACGCCCATTATTATTATAGAGGTTTATGTTGCTGCCAGCGCCTCCTTTTCAATCTGCGCATAGCGCTTCTCTGTATCTGTCAGTCCTCTTGAAATAAACGTCACTGGTTGCCATGAGCCATCAGCCTGTTTCTGCGTGAGAACAGCACCTATTCCGTATGCTGATGCATCTGCTGCTACTTGAGTCTCTGCTGCATTTGAATATTTAGCAAGTGCTGTCGGTGAGCTCAGTCCTTCTTTCAGCTTTTGAAAAGCAGTCTGTTGAGGTTCCCCCCAGACCCACTCATTTTTCTCCCTCAGTAGGTCTTTCAGGGGCACGGTGACAGTAGCCAGTTGTGGCAAGAATTTGGACAGGTAATTTGCCATGCCTATTAGGCGGCGCACATCCTCCGCGCATTCAGGCTCTGGCATCTGAAGAATCGCTTTTGTTTTGTTTGGGTCGGGCTCGATGCCTTTTGCCGAAACCTTGTGACCAACAAAGATCATGTGCTCCTTAGCAAACTCACACTTCTCGTTCAAAGTGAGGCCTTCCTCCTGCATTTTCTGGAGCACACTGTGCAGTCTTTGGTCATGTTCCTGTCTGTCACGGCCATACACAAGAACATCATCTGCATGACACAGCACGCCCTCAAAATCCTCCAACATTTGTGACATCCTTCTTTGAAAATGTTCTGGAGCGGATTTGATCCCAAAGGGCAGGCGGTTGAACAGATATCTCCCAAAAGGAGTGATGAATGTGGTTAATGGTCGTGATTTTGGGGTTAATGGGATTTGCCAAAATCCAGATCGAGCATCTAGTTTTGTGAAAACCTTTGCCTCTGACATCATCGCAAGTGTTTGGTCGACGGAAGGAAGAATATGGCGTTCTCTTTTCACTGCTTTGTTTAGCTTTGTGAGATCTACACAGATCCTGAGTTTGTCCTGCTTTGGTTTTGGAACCACAACCATTCCAGAGCACCAAGCCGTTGGTTCTGTCACTTTTGATATGACTCCCATAGTTTCCATTCTATCCAGTTCTTCACGCACTTTCTCTCTCAGTGGCAGTGGGACCCGTCTGGGTGTTGAGAGAGCATAAGGTGTCGCTCCTTTTTTCAGCTCTATGCGGTACGGCTCCTTCAGCTCACCAAGCCCATGGAACACCGCTGGATACGCTGCTTTGAAATCTGTTTCAGGCTGTGTCGCTGTGACAGCCTCTGCTCTGTGAACCAGTTGCATGGCCTCTATGGCTGGTAGTCCCAGAAGTGGTTGTGTCAGTCCTGCCACAACATAAACATGTTGGTCTGTAAAGAGGCCTTTTGCCAGCATTTTCCCCTGGAAACAGCCCTTTACATTCAGGGGGTTGCGTCCCGGTCCAAACAGTTTCTTAAGTGGTTTCTCCAACTTGCCATCTCGTGTTGGTTTAAAGACACTTTCCGGTATGGATGTCACGTCAGCTCCTGTGTCGATTTTAAAATTAATGGCTTCCCCGTTGAGTAGTATATTTTCCATCCAAGGCCTTGTAGTCTGTGTTTGCACCTCACCTAGAAAAGCATAGTCCTCCTGATCATTGTCACCGTCTGACTGGCACTCTGTGACTGTGTTTACTGCTTTCCCTCTGAAACAGGCCACTGCATAATGTCCAATTTTGCGACACTTGCGACATTCTACATCTTTAGCTGGGCAGTCTTTCCATGCATGTCTGCGTCCTTTTCCACATCGGCCACACTCTTTTTCTCCTTGAGTGTCTGACCTTTGGCCTTTGTTTGAGTGTTGAGGCTTTTTCCCCAGGCGCTGAAACCTTGTCTGAACAGCATCTAAATTTATCTTGGAGTCTCCTTCTCCAGCAGTGTTGTACATTAATGTCTGTTGTTTCTTAACAGTTTCACTTTGTCTCACTCTTTGTATTGTCTTCACCAGGGTCAATTCTGAGTCCATCTGTAGCTGTTCTGACAGCCTCCTGTCATTTATTCCAACCACAATTCTGTCTCTTATTAGCTCTTCCTTCAGATCTCTATAGTTACAATGTTCTGCTAACTTGTGCACAGTGGTGATGAATGCTTCTGCACTCTCTCCATCTTGTTGGAACCTCATGTTAAACTGGGCCCTTTCAAAAATCACATTGTGTTTTCCCACACAGTGCTGCTCAAATGCTTCTTTAACTGTATCATACTTCTTTTTGTTTTCATCAGTCAACGGTAAAACTGCCAAAATATCATCTGCTGCATCTCCCATAGCATAGAGAAGTGAATTCACCTGATACTCCTCTTCTTTCTCTGTTAATCCAGATACAACACGAAATCTCTCAAACCTTCTGATCCATCTTGGCCATCCTGACGGATTTGAGAAGTCAAATGGTTCTGGGTGTGATATTTGTGTAGATGCCATTGTATATTCCCTTAGTTGTCGATCAGGAAAGGTTTGTGTAGCTCAGCCAAGTCGCAGGCTTTTTTTTTTTTTTTTTTTTTTTTTTTTTTAGCTTAGCAACTTTTCTTCACTTATCTCCGTTTTTATTGTCAGCACTGAGCTTCCTCCAGGCTATATTCATGAAGAGATAACATCCACCGCTTCACAGGAGTATAAAGTTATAACTTTTGAGTTCTTTTTCACTCTCTGACACCATGTATAAAGAATGGCTCAGGGACACAGAGAGGTAGCGTTGCTGTCATGTTTACTAGTCATTCAGGAAGTCCGTCCCAGCCCCAAAGCACCCTGGGATATGTAGGCATAGCCTACCACTACAATTATCACCTGCTCTTAAAGCTACAGTACAGTACAGACAATAAAGTGATGACTTTGCATGTTTGCCCCTCCAGCTCTCCTCGCATATTTGATCAAATTATACCCTCAAATATGTATTCCAAGCCCCTCATTTAAATGTCTTCTCGGGTACAAGCAAGGACCAATGTGTATTTACACACTGGTTAGTGAGTGTGTGTGTGTGTGTGTGTGTGTGTGTGTGTGTGTGTGTGTGTGTGTGTGTGTGTGTGTGTGTGTGTGTGTGTGTGTGTGTGTGTGTGTGTGTGTGTGTGTGTGTTTGTGTGTGTGTGTGTGTGTGTGTGAGCGTGCGTTGTTTTGTCACTTGTTTATATGCTTGTCACAAAATCCCTCAGCCCACACTTGTTACTGTGTGTGTGTTTGCAGTGTGTTAGTGTTGTCCCAAGACAACATGAATAGTGCAAACAGGACAGTAAAATATTTGAGCACATACTTAAATGAGTTACTCTGTGCACAATAAAAGATGCAACTCTAACAAATAAAGAGACAAATAACATATGTCCACTGCAGAGGACGCTGGTTCTCAGAAGGATAGTAGCTTTATCAAATTGTTTACTTTCATTCTATGTCAGTCTCATGGTGATTGACCCTGTGTGAAATCACATGTTTCTACTGTTTCATTACGTCCCGTCGGTTGTTAAAGGCCTGCAGTGGTGTACCTCGCTATAACGAGGGGAACCTCCACAAGTCTGCATAGACCTCCATATGTTGTCATTGAAACAGTCTGAATTGTTTTGTCAAAATATTTTTGACCAATCAAGTGAGCTGAAGCCTTAGAGATCATTGCTTCTATGATACAGGTGCAGTTCAGTTGAGGGAAACTTTCTTTTCTAAGGTTTAGATATGTTGAACAGTTGCACTCAAATTCATGTTAAGTTTAGTCTATAATGTGAAAAAACAAACAAATTGGCTCTAAGTTGAAACGTATACAGCAGGGAAGGGATTCATATGGCCCCATTGCTAAAAGAGTGAGAGAAGGGAAACTTGGGGGATGGGTGGCTAAAGTGGATAGTGCCCTCCCACGATTTGTCACGTTTCATGTGTCAGGTAAACCGCAACAAATGGGGCCACATGAATCCCCTTTCTACTGTATTTTAGAAAGATACACATCGTTAGAAAACAGACTTACAATACGGTGAAAACTAAAACAAAAAATGCAATATTGTACAATATAACTAATATGTGATATCAACTCATTACATACAAAGTGAGATATGTCAAGCCTTTTTTTTTGCTATAATTTTGATTATCATGCTTACAATTTTTGAAAACCCCAAATCATCTGAGCTTTTCAATTTTATGTTTTTCTAAACTGTAAGCCATAATCATCACCTGCTCAGTGGCGTAGTGGTTAGAGTGTCCGCCCTGAGTTCAAACCCCGGCCGAGTCATACCAAAGACTATAAAAATGGGACCCATTACCTCCCTGCTTGGCACTCAGCATCAAGGGTTGGAATTGGGGGTTAAATAACTAAAAATGATTCCCAGGCGTGGCCACTGCTGCTGCTCACTGCTCCCCTCACCTCCCAGGGGGTGATCAAGGGTCAAATGCAGAGAATCATTTCGCCACACCTAGTATATGTGTGTGACAATCATGGGTACTTTAACTTAACAATGATATCAAAATAAGGTTTGAAATATATTGAGTTGCATGTTATGAGGCTGTCATATTTGAGTTTCACCTTGTAAATCTAATTGCTGGAATAAACCCACCTTTGCACGATATTCACATTTTTGGAGTTTCACCTGTATATGCTGCAATTACATGATTTTAATATACCTTGTGACCACGCTCTTAACTCACAGTTGTCAAACGGTTTCCCGTTTGGAAATCCGGGGGCCACAGTGTTTTATGTGGTCCGCAAAAGAACCATTAAAGTACTTTCTTACTAAATGTATTCGTTCTTTCCATTTTGACAGAAAAGTTGCATATCTTTTAAACTTTAATATGATCTAATTACGCAAAAAATATTTTCATACATTCTACAAAATGTATTTAAAAGTAGTAAATACTTAAATACCTATATGACTTATATTATCCATCACATTTTACACCATAACAATGTCAATAGATTGTGCGGTAAAAACACCTGGCAGCTCACTCACCAGAATGTTACTGTAAAATACAGGATGTTTAAAAAAACACAAACATTCTGACAACGGAGGTGCCGTTTTTTGTTTTTACAGCATACCTAAGATAAAATAATTTATAATAATAAAACGCGCAGGCAATTTTATTATAATAATTCCTTATACATTTATATTCAAATCTTATTCAGTTACGTGGCCCTTTGAGGGCAGCCATTACTGCGATGTGGCCCTCTATTAAAACGAGCCTGTGTTAACTCAAAACACTCAGATCTCACTGATATTAATTAAAATCAGTATCATTTTTATTTTATTTTGTTTATGTTTGCACCCTGTTTGTTGCTTGTGTGGTCCAACGCCCTTCAAGCTTTTCATCTCAGGTGAGCAAGAAGGGATCACTATGGCATTGGAAGGCTTGATGAATAGAGATGGAGTGGTTGTCATGGAGACACCAGCAAGCAACAAAATGCTGATGTCTTTTGGCTGGCGAGCGTTTGTTATGTGTGTGTGTGACAGGGGAGCTTGTTAAATAAAAGAGGACTATGTGTGTGGAGTGGGAGTGGGAAGTGTGTGTAAGCTGCTGAGCAAGCAACAACACATCATTTTGTGTGCAGAAAAAAATGAGGGTCCTTGAATGTAATGTAGATATTCTGCAGGAGGCCTTTACACATCCTCTGCAGCCTCCATTCATGAGTCTGTCACTGTTAACCTCGCAAAAAGCTGCTTATTAAAGCTGACTCAGCGTCTTCCTGCAAACGTGACACCTGTTTCATCAACTGCCAAAAAAAAAAGCCTTATTATTCCCGTTAAGTGCGTCTGTTTTATCCTCCCCCTCGCTGCATGACGGCACAGCTAGCTGCTAATTAACCCTCCAGGCCGTCGTCTTGTTTACGATGCTAAGATGCTGCAGGTTCTCCCATGAGACTTGATGTCATCTGAAGTGCACGTGTAACCGTCATAGATCAAAAGAAACAACTGTATCAGTTTGGCAACAGAATTGCTCTGTTTGTTTTTTTACTGGTTGCTAGGCGGAATTGGTGGTGCACAGTATTAGAGCGTACGGCTGCTTGAATGCAGCTGATACTAAAGCAGCACTTCTCAAGCAAAGTAGTGGGGCGGGTTCTTTGATGTATTTTCAGTGGGTCTCAAACCTTTTTCCACCAAGTACCACCTCAGAAAACACTTGGCTGTCCAAGTACCACCATTTTTTTTTTTTATCGTGCTCTGTTTGTGGTGTGTTGTGTTTGCTCGTTTTTTCTTGTGTTATCTTTTAACCTGCCTATTGTACAGCACTTTGGCTACCCCTGTGGTCAGTTGTAAATGTGCTTTATAAATAAAGTTGATTTGATTTGATTTGAAAATGACCAACATTAAGACACAGGAGCATAGTCGGGCTAAGTATTCATTAAAAACAAGGTTTTACTTAACAAGTATATTTAATGTTTGTCCACTGTAACATTACACAAAATTTGGACAGTAACACAAGTTAAAGTACCCATGATTGTCACACACACACTAGGTGTGGCGAAATTATTCTCTGCATTTGACCCATCACCCTTGATCACCCACTGGGAGGTGAGGGGAGCAGTGGGCAGCAGTGGTGGCCGCGCCCAGGAATCATTTTTGGTGATTTAACCCCCAATTCCAACCCTTGATGCTGGGTGCCATGCAGGGAGGTAATGGGTTCCATTTTTATAGTCTTTGGTATGACCCGGCCGGGGTTTGAACTCACAACCTACCGATCTCAGGGCAGACACTCTAACCACTAGGCCACTGAGTAGGTTTAAGGGATTTTTGGCGTACCACAGCTGTGTTCCAGTGTTCACGTGGCTAAAGATTGTACTCGCGTAAAAGATTCCTTCAAAAGGGATGGACGCCTGCACACAATTCCTTATTACACATATTCCTTGTTACACACATGCAGGAGGGTGCATGTCTTGCCAGAACACCGGCTCCAATTTGATAGCAAGCTGCAACCAACGTGTTGTCTATCCACAGTGCTATCATCCAGCTATTGATTTGTGGTGGCTGGTTAAAGAAGAATAAATACAGAATGCGTTACTTTAAGAAAAGTAATGTTTACAGTGATAAACACATTTGAGAAGTGACGTTGCAGAGAATCGAACCCACGTTCTGATGACGTCACGTACACAAGATGGTTATTTAATATTCATTACAGGCAATGTTCCCTCTAAGGTGCGCGCCTGTGCAACTGCGCACTGCTCAAGCGTCCTCTGCGCACGGCAAATCTATGCCACGCACAAAATCAAATAAAAAAATAAGCGCATAACAATTTTCGACACGACACGACAGAGAAAACAGTTTTCGTCATCATTGTTCAAATATTGTAACGTCTGTCGAGATGCTTTGAGGACATGAATTCTATCCAACAAAACTCTTTATTGTCGGCCATAAACACATCACCAAAACATTAGTAAAAAAAAATATATCTAGCAAAAGTGGTCATTTTCTGCAGTACAAACCAGACCAAAAGCAACTTTGTTATATCAACAGCAGCCGCTCGCTCTTTCTCACTTGCGCCAACACATGCACATATGGCACTTAGCCAGTGATGCGTTTACAGACACACAAAAAGTCGGACAACTCCAACACCACACATAAAGTGTAATTCCAGGTTATTACTCTATGATTTACCAATCAAATGTGTGCTTATTCTAGTGTCATTTATTAGGAATCTTAATTTATAAATATTAATCATGAAATGCTGTTAGTATATTAAATAAATACTAATAAAAATATATTTTTTACAAACAGGAAGTTGCATGAATACGTCTGATGTTGCTCACATGGGCTCCACTGAATGCTCAGGGAGTTTTTGCGTTTGCTCACACACATGAACAATTAGAGGGAACATTGATTACAGGGATATTAAGTTTGTCGTTTGGGTTCAAGTTTGTTGTCCTTTGTTGATTTTAGTGGCATTTTAAAATCTATTTTTATGCTCTATCCAGATTCCAAACTGACCCAAGTCTCAAAAGCTCACATTTTCAATGGAGCTTGGGCGGTTTGTCGAATCTCCCGGCAGATCTGAACCGCGTCCCGAAACAGTCACGTGGTGTAACCTGGCAACAAGGCTTCACACGTCATCATTTCCAGCTCCTCCCCTAAATGAAGCGAGCCTCGATACGCACTTCGCGGAAACGCCCCCTACAAAACTCGACACACGCCACGAAGCCTCTGCACATTTGGTCCCATCACTACAGAACAGCATGGTTTAAGGATATTACATTTGTGGTCGGTCAGTGATGTACAAACCTAATAGCGGGCCCAAGATTGAACCTTGAGGCACACCAACTTTATTGTCAGATGTAGGAAATTTAACATTTTGAATACAAAACCGAAACCAACAAGCAAATTCAAGAATCAAAATATGTGTAGAGTATAAAAAATGCATGCATTTTCGAAGGTCTGGGATTACCGTATTTTCCAACACTTTGAACCTTGCGGCTGATAAAACAGAGTGGCTAATTTATGGAGTTTTCTTCACAAATAGCCATATTGTTTTGATAAAACACCCACAGAGAAACTGAAAAGGTGTGGTATTGTTTGTGTATGACACCGTTTTTTTGGACGAGTTCGCTTACTGCAAGTGCTGCGGATTGAAAATGTACTTCCTGTTTCGTGCCTTGAACCGGATGTAAAACCATTCATAGCATTTCTGCTCGAAAGGATTCTTCATCACTCAACGTTTGTAAATTTTACAATATAACTAAAACAATTCATACTTACTAAACCGTCCCAAGTGCGATGTCTGTAGGAGTGTTTTTTATGCATATTTGTACATGCTATCCTTATCTCATCAAACTAGCGTCGTTAGACACGTTTACAAGTGTCTGTGTTAGTATTATTAACTTACAATGGCATTCGTTTTGTATTGTTTTTGTTTCGTAAATTCACTAAAACGTCATCACGGAGTTATTGAGTCTGTTTAGCTGATTGGAGAGCTAGCTTCCGCAGCTAGTGGGTCCATGACGATGACTTCTGCTTTGTTTAATCATCCATTTTACTGCCGTATAACAGGCGCCGTTTGGGAAAAATTAAGATATGTAAATAAATATTTACAAAAATTTCCGTAGCAGTATATATCTGAGGCTTATAGTCCATCCATCCATCCATTTTCTACCGCTTGTCCCTTTCGGGGTCGCGGGGGGTGCTGCAGCCTATCTCAGCTGCATTCGGGCGGAAGGCAGGGTACACCATGGACAAGTCGCCACCTCATCGGACTTATATGGGGACAGCGTGGTGCACTGCAAAAAGTCAGTGTTCAAAAACAAGAAAAAAAAAATACAAAAATTAGGGGTATTATACTTGAACTAAGGAAATGTATCTGCCAATAGAACAAGAACATTTTACTTGTCAAGACTTTCCAAAACAAGTAAAATTAGCTAACCTCAATGGACCCAAAATGACCTTAAAATAAGTATATTCTCACTAATAACAACTGTACTACTATATGAGTACGTATTTTCTATTGTTTCATTGAAAATAAAACAGCAAAGTCCATTTGGCTGTCATCTGTTTTAATTATGAGACACAATTGTGTCAAAGTCATGAATTTTTTTTTCATGCTTGAAATAAGAAATTATTACTTTAAAAAAGTAGTTTTATACTTGTGAGTGTGACACAGCTTTGCAACAGTTGATATTCTAGTTTCAAGCATGTTTAACTCAATATAGGTCATAAAATCTCAGCAACAAGCTGTAATATCTTACTGAGATCATTTAGGACTAAAACCCTTAAAACAAGTAAAACACTAACATAAAATCTGCTTAGTGAGAAGAATTATCTTATCAGACAGAAAATAAGCAAATATCACCCTTATTTGACATATTTAATCTTACTTAGATTTCAGTTTTTGCAGTGTGAGGTTGGGAGAGTGGCTGTGCCAGCAACCTGAGGGTTCCTGGTTTGATTCCCACCTTCTACCAACCTCGTCACGTCCGTTGTGTCCTTGAGCAAGACACTTCACCCTTGCTCCTGATGGGTTGTGGTTAGGGCCTTGCATGGCAGCTCCCACCATCAGTGTGTGAATGTGTGTGTGAATGGGTGAATGTGGAAATAGTGTCAAAGCGCTTTGAGTACCTTGAAGGTAGAAAAGCGCTATACAAGTATAACCCATTTACCATTTATAGTCAGATATATGTAAAAATGTCTTTCTTCTCAAATTTGGTGGGTTAAATACAGGTGCACTCCACAGCCATCAAAATACGATAGTATCGATTGCATTTTTATATTTTGTTAAAAGCCATCAGTGTAAAAAGATTAGGAGTTTGGTGAAAATACACACAAGTACAAAAACGCAGCAGACACAGTAGTAATGATGTTGAAAGGCAACCAGTAATATACAGTGTAGAAGTTTATTTGGAAGTAATTGGTCCAAAATGTACCAATCGGGGCAGTTGTGTTTTTTTAACCAGACAAACCCACTTTTTTTTTTTTACTTTAAATGACCATAAATAAAAAGTGTTCAGTTTCTGCTATCAGTTATCATCAAGATGGTAAACAATGTTTGAGTGTATTTCCCCCTGTCATTGTTAAAACTGAATTGAAGCACATGGGAAATGGAAAAAAAAGGAAAGTTGCCAGTAAAATAACAGCCTTGGAATGATTTGCATGTTGCACCGACTTGACGGCGGCTGCCAACTAGATCTTCTCGCCATCAATTTCAAAGGTCATAGGAAATGTTTTAAACTCGCATTAAAGGCTGGCAGAGATCCTCCTTTTGCAAGAACCTTATTTATGCCTGCTTGTCAGCACAGGATGTTCTGAGAGCGCCGCTTGCTAGTCCTTGAAGAGCCTTCAAGAACTATGCCGCCAAGTTGTCTGTTAACATCCTTCACTACGCACTAAAGTGACGTTATAGATTTAAAGAAAATGTATTTTTTGTTGGGAGGATTGTTTGTCACCAGATCCCCATTGTGGGATAAATAAAGTCTGTCCTATCCTAATTCCACTCCAAACTACTGTCAACAAGCAGTTTTTACCACTCTGAATCTGATGATAATAATATTATGCACATTGAACGACCCATCTCAGGAAACCTTTTGGTTGCTATGGCGATGATGACTCATTTGAGTTGTAACAGGTGTGAGTTTGTAGGATAGAATGAGTAAATACATGACATATAACTGAGGCCCCCCCGGCCCCCACCAAAACCTAAACACCCCCTCCTCGTGCCAGTTTGAAAAAAAAAATCCTGATTATACTCAACAGAACTAAAATATCATCCTTTTTAGAAAATAATTTTGTTCATGAATACATCTGTTTTGCGACGGGCGGGTCCGGAAGATTGGCTGTGGTTTTAGCTCAGTAGACAGCACGCTCGCCTCTCACATTGGTGACCTGTGTTCGATCCCCGCTTGAAGCAGTAGGAAAAATAAGAGTACACAATGGCTACACGAAGCAGAGCTGTCTGTGATTGACAGCTATGAACACCAATCATTGCATTCCTCTCTCAAAATTGGGGCGCCCCGATTGAGTGGGGGCCCCTGGGCTTCATCCAGCTCAGCCTGTGCATTGAGGCGGCCCCATGACATTCATGCTAATAGTATGTGATTCAACTTCTTTTTTGGGGGGTAAACAATATAGATGTTGATTACAGGACTGAGATTTGAATTCCCCACAGTCAAGATTGAAATATTATCCATCCATTTTCTACCGCTTGTCCCTTTTGGGGTCGTGGGGGGTGCTGGAGCCTATCTCGGCTGCATTCGGGCGGAAAGCGGGGTACACCCTGGACAAGTCGCCACCTCATCGCAGGGCCAACACAGATAGACAGACAACATTCACACACTAGGGTATCATATATAAAGAAAAAAGAATTCAGCGAACTTAATTTTGGTCGTCCTTTCTGAGGATGTAATTTCTGGAACATTCCACAATTTTCAGAAAGGGTAACAGCACTGAGTAAAAGCCCCAGCACATGACTAAAGGGTGAATTTTTAACTCAATTGTTCTTTTTTTTAATTTTTTTTTTAAGAAAATAAACCTTGAAGAAGTGACACAAATATGTAAAAATAAGCACAGGAGTACTTAACTTATGAGCTTAATTGGTTCTGTGACGGCGCTCTTGACTCAAAACACTTGTATATCAAATCAAATCATTGTTCACTGCTTGCTGTACATATCCTACCAAGTCAGACCTACACTGTTACAATGTCCATTTCTCAGATGATATAACTGTTGATGACCCCTCCACATCCCACTCCCCTGATTGTAAATAATGTAAGTATTCAATGTATATACTCTGATGATTAACTTGTGTGATGACTGTATTATGATGATAGTATATATTTGTACCATGAATTGATTAACGTGGACCCCGACTTAAACAAGTTGAAAAACTTATTGGGGTGTTACCATTTAGTGGTCAATTGTACAGAATATGTACTGTACTGTGCAATCTACTAATAAAAGTTTCAATCAATCAATCAATCAATCAATCAGTGTCTCGCATTTAAATAAAATCAATAAATCAATTTATTGGTGCTTGCTTCCCCCACAAAAAAACACAATTTTAAAATGTAACATGCCTTAAAAAACAACATCCTTAAAAACAGTACAATATAATGTACTAGAAACAACTACCGTATGCAGTAATGTAATAATAATATACAGCATTTACCTTAGAAAGTGGACTTCCACTGTCAGGGTCTGTGACACGTCTTGCTTGTGTTTGTTATTCTTTGTTTTAGTTGAGTGTTTTTCTTCTGTTCTTAGTCCTCCTTTCCGCCTTTGTTTACCTCCCTTCTGGCTAAGGGTGCTGAGTACACACACCAGACTCTTGTTTATTGATTAGTGTCCACCCTTGCTGCCGACTATAATCACGCCCTGATATACGCGGTCTTTGCCTCGGGCTTTCCGTGCGCCTCCGAGCGACAGGCCATTTTGAATTTTGCCTCATCATTGGAATTAAAAGAACTCTTACCTGCTCCTGCCTATACTTCCACATCTTGGGAATCACAACCACCGCAAACATGCGACCCGAACGTGACATCTACAGTATTTTCTTCCAGCTGCCTCTCCGTCAAACCCACATCAGCAGCTTCTCCGTATTTTCATGCCGTTTAGATATTGCTGCTTCAGTATGGTGCAGGCTAACAGTGATTCGCTCAAATTGCTTCATCAAGTCGGCTACAAAATCAGTCTTGTTTTTGAAGATTTATTTCTTTAATTCAATGAATATCCTTCACTTTTTCTTCCCGGCACTGTCTTTTTCACTCACTTTTAGAGGTGGGGGAAATAATACATTTTTAGATGCATCGCAATCGGACATGAACAAATATAGAATCGATTAGTAAACGTCAATAATCGCTAATCTATTTATTTATTGTAAATAAAGTAATGCAGGCAGTTGTAAAACTTGGCTGACTGCAGTGAGCCACCTCGCCAGCTCCTTTAGTATCGGGCACTTATGGTCCAGTTTTGCACACATTTTCATTAATTTACTAAATGTTGGAATTAATTTACTGTTTCATATTCCAAATGAAAATGTTCTTTTAAAGTTGCAAGTGCTAGACACTTATTTAGTGAAACCAAAAGAAATGTAAAACAGCATCAATATACATAAAATAAAGATGCATCAATAATCGATTTTTAATCGAATCATAGCTCTTGAATTGTAATCGTAATCGAATCGTGAGGTGCCCAAAGATTCCCACCTCTACTTACTTTCTTCCTTCCCAAAGTTATGTCAATCTCCAGGTACGTAAAAGCGAATGCTAGCGAGTAAGAGCAGATATTTTGGGCAGATCTGACAAGGTTCACTGTAACATCTGCTATACCAACTCATGGTGTGGATGCTGCCTGCAACTTAAAGCATAACAATTAGCCGAGAGACAGCTCTTAACCCAAAACACTCTTAAGTTGGGGCACTCTGAAGTTGAGGTACTAGTGTAATCATGTATAATTAAATAAGGACTGTATTATTACTTTATGGTAAAGTTTAATTTGAGGAAGTGGGGACAAGACAATGCGGGTTTGCATTGTATTTATTAGATATGCAATCAGATCAATTTGCAGGACACCCTGCTTAATAGAAACCGTATATTTCATTGTGCTTTTATACATTTTATTTATTGGGAACGCAAATGGCAGCGATTCGGTGGAATGGGAAATCAAGATAAAAATGTCAACAGAGATCCAGTAGACCTCAGTCAGTGACTTCACTATTAAAGTGGGTGACATTGTTATCACCAGGAAAGATGAGGTCAACTACCTAGGTTCCATTCTAGAGGCTAATCTTTCTGTGATAAAATGGCAACCAAGGTAATCAAATAGGTCAACCAACAAACAAGATTTCTCTACAGAATCTCCTCTCTGGTCAACAAAAGCACCATGAAGATTCTAGTGGGAACTCTCGTTCAACCCTTTTTCGATTACGCATGCACCTCCTGGTACCCTAGCACCTCCAAATCCCTCAAATCTAAACTCCAAACATCCCAGAAGAAGCTAGTCAGGTTACTTCTAGACCTCCACCCCAGATCACACCTCACTCCCACCCACTTCTCCAAAGTAGGCTGGCTCAGGGTGGAGGACAGAGTAAAACAACTTGCACTGAGCCTAGTCTATAAAATCCGCTACACCTCCCTGATACCGAAGTACATGTCAAACTACTTCCTTAACGTAAATGACTGCCATAACCACAACACCAGGGGGAGCTCCACTAACCAAGTTAAACCCAGATTCAGATATAAAAAAGGTCTTAACTCATTCTCCTTCTATGCCACATCAATGTGGAATGCGCTCCCAACAGGTGTAAAAGTAAGTGCATCTCTATCCTCCTTCAAAACCGCAATAAAAGAACACCTCCAGGCAGCTACAACCCTAGCCTAACCACCTCCTTTCCACATCCCACCTCCCCGGATTGTAAATAATCAAAAGTAAATAATCAAATGTATTTCTAATATTTATACTTCTTCTTATGCTTTCTGAACTCACTATGTTCTCTGCTCGCTGTACATATCCTACCAAGTCAGACCTACACTGTTACAATGTCCATTTCTCAGATTATATAATTGTTGATGACTGAAGTGCAACCCTAGCCTAACCCCCCCTCCACATCCCACTCCCCGGATTGTAAATAATGTAAATAATTCAATGTATATACTCTGATGATTAACTTGTGTGATGACTGTATTATGCTGATAGTATATATTTGTACCATTAATTGATTAACGTAGACCACGACTTAAACAAGTTGAAAAACTTATTCGGGTGTTACCATTTAGTGGTCAATTGTATGGAATATTTACTGCACTGTGCAATCTACTAATAAAAGTCTCAATCAATCAATCAATCAGCCTAGTTGCAGATTTAATTCATTATTTTATGGTAATTGAAAATAAAAGTCTGCAATGAGGTGGCGACCTGTCAAGTGTGTACCCTGCCTTCTGCTCAAGTGCAGCTGGGATACGCTCCAGCACCCCCCGCCACTCCGAGAGGGACAAGCGGTAGAAAACGGATGGGTAGATGGATGAAAATAAAAGTGGTTTGATGGCGCTATCGGCAGGGCCAAAAATAATGTGGCAGCTATGAATCCTACAAGTCTTTTCACTCAATATTTACCAGCAGGAAGATGCTTTAACAAGATGTGACGTCGTGTAACTGCAACACGATTTGTTAGTACAGTACAGTACTGTATACATTATGCCTGTCATTTTTTCTTAGTGTTTAACACTGGTTTTTAAATGCGTTATTTGTGAAGCAGATTATAGATTAAAAAATATAAAAAATTGACTTTTTAAGGCTGCGTTTATTATTTGTCTTTTAGCAGCAATCTACTGTATTTAAAATATCTTACAAAAGAGTGTCCTATTTCAGCATTTGTATCATATGATCTCCAAGAACAAGACTATAGAAAGAAACTGGTGTATATTGTAGAGTAGTCAGTGAATTGCATGTCAGTATAAATGTACTGTCGTCTGAGAGCTCTCACAAAATGTTCATTGTACTAATTTGATGTTTTTTTTTATTTGAAACCAAAGAAAACAATAATGACAAATTAGATGGCAGCATTTTATATATAGTAAGTGTTGATTTACTGTAAGCTTTAGGTGTTAAACATGTCGAGAAAAATCTCATCTTCCTGCACACTTGACACTTTGGCTGTGGCTCACAAATAGACACACTTTCCTCCTGCTGATCTTCCAATCTGTTGTGTGCGCATCTACAAGTGTGTGTGTGTGTGTGTGTGTGTGTGTGTGTGTGTGTGTGTGTGTGTGTGTGTGTGTGTGTGTGTGTGTGTGTGTGTGTGTGTGTGTGTGTGTGTGTGTATGTGTGTGTGTGGCTTTGTGTGTGGGTGTGCGTGTGTGTTAACATCATTAATATCACCCACATGGGTCCCACGGCCACCCCACTGATGGCGATTAAACATTCATGATCATGTTTATTAATGACCAGGCAGCATGAGGCTTCTACCGGCTGTTACACACACACACACACACACACACACACACACACACACACACACACACACACACACACACACACACACACACACACACACACACACACACACACAGACACACACACACACACGCACACACGCTAATACACTTTTGACTTTTAAACCGAGCCATCTCCCCTCTTCGTCACCCCAGTTTAATCTCATAAACCAACAAAGCTGATGCAGACATTTTTCTCCCTTTTTTGTCCACATTGTGCTTACAAAATAACACACGTGTATACTCTGAACTCACACACACTCCCTACCTACAAATCTGTCTTCTTCTTTTATGCGCAGACACATTTAATAAATATGTCTTGAGCTATGTTGTGTGTTAGATCTTTTACCCCTCTTTCTACATTTACTATTTCATCATACAGTCTTCCACAGATTTGGTTTTTGCTCTCATTCCAGGTTATGTGCCGAAATATCTTGTCATTGTTTCTTATTCCAATTACATGAGACTGTGGATATTTCCTGTTAAATAGAAACACACTTCCTGTTTCCTTTCCACTCTGAACTCTCCCAAAGGGGGAGGGAAGGGAAGGACCTCGCTGAGAACATCTGTGTGGGGTGGTCCCAGTGCACTTTGACATGCACTATTGACAGCAGAAGTGTGTGTGTGTGTGTTCTTGCATTTCTACCCTTCTTGAGACATCAACAAGGAACACATACTTGCCAACCCTCCCGAATATTCCGGGAGACTCCCGAATTTCAGTGCCTCACCCGAAAATCTCCCAAATTTCTCCCGATTTCCAGCCGGACTTAAGGCACACCCCCTCCAGGTCCGTGCGGACCTGAGTGAGGACAGCCTGTCGTCATGTCCGCTTGGCCAACCACAGAACACTATGTTCTGTGGTTGGCCACAGAACATAGTGGAGACTAGCTCCTGTGACATATGTCACAGGAGCTAGTATTCCTCACAATTCCCCGTTGTTTACAATGGAGCGAGAGATTCATTGTAAACAATGAATCTCTCGATTGTACAAGCGAGAGATTGTATAATCTCTCGCTTGTACAATCTCTCTTACAAGCGAGAGATTGTAAATGAATCTCTCGCTTCATTGTAAATGAAGCGAGAGATTCATTGTTTACAATGAATCTCTCGCTCCATTGTAAACAACGGGGAATTGTGAGGAATACTAGCTCCTGTGACGTCACGCTACTTCCGGTACAGGCAAGGCTTTTTTTTATCAGCGAGCAAAAGTTGCGAACTTTATCGTCAATTTTCTCTACTAAATCCTTTCCGCAAAAATATGGCAATATCGCGAAATGATCAAGTATGACACAAAGAATGGATCTGCTATTCCCGTTTAAATTTAAAAAAATCATTTCAGTAGGCCTTTAATCCATTCCATAAATTTGCCGTTTGCAAAGAAAAAGCCACAGATTTTCACCTTTGTATAAATCTCAGGTTTCCAAAGCTTGGGAAAAAAGTAGTGACTTATATTCCAAAAAATACGGTAAATGGGCAAGAACAATAAAAAAAACTAATGTTATTTAGACATCATATCTTTAGGGAAAAAGCTTTGCTACAATATAAACTTTAAGTAGTTGAAAAGTTTCAGAAATATGGCTGTAAATCTGTCATGATGATGGCGTTCAAAGCGCTGCTAAATGAGCAATTATCTCTATGGGCTTTTGAATGGACGCGGCCACGACGGTGCCAAACTGTGCTAAAATTATTACAAAGGTCTAGGGCTGGGCAATACGGCCTTTTATTAATATCTCGATATTTTTAGGCCATGTCCTGATACACGATATATATCTCGATATTTTGCCTTAGCCTTGAATGAACACTTGATGCATATAATCACACCAGTATGATGATTCTATGTGTCTACATTAAAACATTCTTGTTCATACTGCATTAATATATGCTCATTTCAAACTTTCATGCAGAGAGGGAAATCACAACTAAGTCAATTTACCAAAACTGTATTTATTAAACAGTTATTAAGCAGTGGCACAAAAATTCATGTAATTTCCGAAACAGAAAGTGCAAGATTTTCAGAGACATTTTAAAACAAGCTATTAGTGCACTTTTGTGCATGATGTCTCTAAGATGACATATCAAAACAACACTAAATTAAAGTGCACTTTTTGTACAGAACGCAACTACAATAGTTTAAAACAAATAAAGTGCACTTTTGTGCATGATGTCACACAATATATTTCAATAACTGTCAAATAAAAATGAGCTGCATAATAGGAAATCAAATAGTGTGTGTCCTTCGCTATGTGGTAGGTTCCTGCGGACGTTATCTCCTTCTGTTGTTGACTATTTGTTTCATACGGTGTTGATGTGGAAATGGTTGTTTGGGCATTTTGTTGGTATGGCACCGAACGGAGATGTTGACATGCAGAGTTTCAAGCACTCTTCATTCTCTAGCGGGTGACTTTTCAAATTATGCTACACATTAGCAGTAATGCTACTTTTTGTAGCAACGCTTTTGCCGCATACTTGTTCACCATCTACCCGCTTGAAGCCAAACCACCGCCAGACGATAGACTCCCTGCTGTTTTTCTTGGGAATTAATTCTTCCTTAATTTGTTACCAGATTCGCACCTTCTTTCTCTCATATTACCACTCGCACCACAGCTAACGTTACCCATGCTGCTACCTCTCTGCTCCGCGAGGGCGTATGACGTTGCACGCGCAACAGTATGTGACGTATGTAAGAAGGTGCGCTTGTTTTTTGTTTCTGTGAGAGGGAGAGACAAGAAAGACTTAGAAGAGCCTCTAGTCTTAAAGCCCACAGCTAAAAGCAACTGTGTGACAGCGTATACTCGAATATCACGATTTAGTAATTTTCTATATCGCACAGAGACAAACCCGCGATATATCGAGTATATTCGATATATCGCCCAGCCCTACAAAGGGCATGAATACGATTTAGCAGATACAAAGTTTAATGTTATCCATGAGGTAATTGAGTCCATCAAAGTTTAACAAGCAAACACCTGCAGAGCACGAGGACCACGTTGATGATCGGCAACTTAAGTGACCAACGCCATAATCATGTGGCCCTAAACAACCTCATAGTGTTTATGCCAGGGGCCGACCCTGAAAATACATATGAATGACGAATGAGCACACATCTAATAGACAAAGGACTGTAGTGGAGTCCATAAACAGCAGATGCCTTCTTGTATAAAATACACAAAAGTCTTTAGTTCATCTTCTGTCAAGCACATGAAAACTTAGTGCAGACTAAATTTGAATTTCCAACTCAAAAGCACGGGGGACATAACACAACCTAAACTGTTGTAGAACTCCTTTCAGCTTGTGGAGATCAGCTTTCCATTAACAGCTTCTGGTCATTAATTGTCTTTTTGTGTCAAACCTAGGGATGATGTTCGAAACCGGTTCTCCCAATTGTTCAATAAGAAAAGAACCGATTCCATGGATTCGATTCCCTTTTTGAGAACCGCTTCCCGTTATCGAAGCCACTATACCGTATTTTCGCAACCATAGGGCGCACCGTATTAAAAGGCTACAGGTGCTATTTCTGTATTTAACGCATAAATAAGGCGCAGCGTATTTTTGGGCGCAGGCATGGTTAAACATACGCTAGCTTAAAACATATGCTAACATGCATGGACGCTGTTTTAAAAAGGCAGCAGAAGCAAAGCTGAGTTTGGTTGTACTTTATTGAAGTATTTATCAATGTACTCACATTAGGTTTTGATCCACAAATCCATCAAAGTCCTCATCTTCTGTGTCTGAAATGAACAGCTGGGCAAGTTCTCCATCAAACACGGCAGATTCCCTCTCGTCATTTTCAAAGTCAGTCTCGTTGTCCATTAGCATAGCAAGCTAGCACAACAGTAAAAGCCGACTTCTCTTGCCCCGTTGTGCGTATCGATTCGCTACCGCGCTGGTCCCCTTCTTCTCCAGTGTGCTTCACCGGGATGTCGAAAGTGAGCGGCACCTCGTCCATGTTGGTGATGTGTTTGTCGGCAATTTTTCTTATTTCCAAAGCGCATAGCAGCACTATATGCTCACTGGGGGCGTGCTTTTGGCGTACTCTCTCACCTGAAACCTTCACCCTATAACGGCCGCATGCTGTCCTCAGTCACGTCCGCTTTTCCTCCATATAAACAGCGTGCCGGCCCAGTCATATAACATCTATGGCTTTTGGAACTCAGTGCACACTAGAGATGCGCAGATAGGCAATTATTTCATCCGCAACCGCATCACAAAAGTCGTCGTCCACCCGAACCAAAATTTTATCAAAACCACACCCGCCCGCCACCCGCCCGCCACCCGCCCGTTGTTATATATCTAATATAGACGATGCAAGGCAATAGTGAGGTTAGAAAGCTTTTGCCTGTTAAAGAAAGGAGACTGATCCAATGCAGCAGAGACATTCAATGCGTGCCACGCATTAATATCTCTTGCCCACGCATTAGTGGCTAAGAGATATTAATGCGTGATAATATTATTTATCATTATTATAATATTATTGTCATTTCCATTAAGAAAGTGTTGACTATTGTTGCCAATGCCTTTAGATCAGGAGTGCGTTCCTCACACTTTGTGTGCGCAGTTGCAGCAAGCAGAACGATACTTTTAAGAAGTTAAAAAAATGTTTTAGAAAGACTAGGCCTAAATTTTCGTTTGGTAAAAAAAATGTTCTGAATTTATTTAAATGAATATTAACTTGTTAACGTTATAATGCTCAAATAGGGACGAGGGCGGGGTGCACAGTGAAACAGTGAACAATTTTGCGACAAAGATGAACCTTTATTGATTGATCTGCAGCCATTTGATTGATTGATTGATTGAGACTTTTATTAGTAGGTTGCACAGTGAAGTACATATTCCGTACAATTGACCACTAAATGGTAACACCCGAATAAGTTTTTCAACTTGTTTAAGTCGGGGTCCACTTAAATTGATTCATGATACAGATATATACTATCATATATACTATCATCATAATACAGTCATCACACAAGATAATCACATTGAATTATTTAAATTATTTATAATCAGGGGTGTGGAGGGAAGGGGGGGGGGAGGGGGATATGGACATCAAGTAGTGGACATAGAGAGAGAGAGAGAGAGAGAGAGAGAGATCAGAAGGCACAAGAAAAAGTATCTGCATTTGATTGTTTACATTTGATTATTAGCAATCCGGGGAGGGTGTTAGTTTAGGGTTGTAGCTGCCTGGAGGTGAACTTTTATTGCGGTTTTGAAGGAGGATAGAGATGCCCTTTCTTTTATACCTGTTGGGAGCGCATTCCACTTTGATGTGGCATAGAAAGAGAATGAGTTAAGACCTTTGTTAGTTCGGAATCTGGGTTTAACGTGGTTAGTGGAGCACCCCCTGGTGTTGTGGTTATGGCGGTCATTTACGTTAAGGAAGTAGTTTGACATGTACTTCGGTATCAGGGAGGTGTAGCGGATTTTATAGACTAGGCTCAGTGCAAGTTGTTTAACTCTGTCCTCCACCTTGAGCCAGCCCACTTTAGAGAAGTGGGTAGGAGTGAGGTGGGATCTGGGGTGGAGGTCTAGAAGTAACCTGACTAGCTTGTTCTGAGATGTTTGGAGTTTAGATTTGAGGGTTTTGGAGGTGCTAGGGTACCAGGAGGTGCATGCGTAATCGAAAAAGGGTTGAACGAGAGTTCCCGCCAGAATCCTCAAGGTGCTTTTGTTGACCAGAGAGGAAATTCTGTAGAGAAATCTCGTTCGTTGGTTAACCTTTTTGATTACCTTGGTTGCCATTCTATCACAGGAAAGGTTAGCCTCTAGAATGGAACCTAGGTAGGTGACCTCATCTTTCCTGGTGATAACACTGTCACCTACTTTTATGGTGAAGTCATTGACTCTCTTAAGTTTGATGTGGGACCCAAACAGGATGGATTCTGTTTTACCCAAGTGGATGGATAGCTTGTTGTCAGCGAGCCAGGTGCAAGTTCTACAGAGCTCAGCACTGAGGATTTTCTCCACCTGTGACTTGTGACAAAATATCAGACAATCTCCATTGTCAACGACAGGCAGGAAAATAAAGATAAACACATAGCCTACAGTATGTTGTAGGCATAGGCATAGGCTCATACGTTTTTAAGTTGAAATAAAAAAAAATAAAAAAATGTGCCTCATAAGCCTTAGGCTGTCAATGACGCGCACAAACTTAAATTATACAATAACATATGTATGTCATCCCTATTTAAACAAAAATAAATTAAATAAATAATAATAATAAATTACCTGCAACTTATTGGCCAAGGCAAATAGCTGAAGGGGGGAAATCAAACTCATCAGACTGTGTTGTGTTGTGCTGCAGTGCCTGATGAATAATTGACTGTTTCAAAGAGTGCTGCTCATTTTTCGTATGTGGGTAACAACATTTAACTATGTATATATATTTCCGAATTGGTTCAACCGCCACCCGCCCGAATCTATTTAAAATCTATTTTTTTCGTCATGTCACGCGCCCGACCCGCGGTTTATCCGCGGACTCCGCAGTCGTGTCCGCAAACCGCGCATCTCTAGTGCACACACAACAACCTATCTGGATTTGATAAGAGATTCGATAAGGAATCGGTTAGATAAGAGGATTCGATAATGGGCTCGAACTCGATAATTTCTTAACGAACATCATCCCTAGTCAAGTCTGACCTACCAGACAGACTTTCTCTTAGACTGCTAGACTGCATTGTTGGCAGGTCAGGTGATTATTTATCGGTAAAGGTGGAGTGTTTACAATTAGAAAAGTGAAATGAGCAGATTTATATTTTTAACAAGGGTGTGTAATTTGAAGTGCCCCCTCAACAGAGGTGTGAAAGCGTTGCTCCGTGGGGAGTGAGGAGGTAATGCGTATGGAATATTAGCACCTTGGGTGAAAAGGGTCACACACTGATAATTGTGCAATAAACTACAGCCTAGGCTCTTACTTGTGTGATTGTAGCGATTTTTATTTAAAACATCGGATTCTCAAACTTTCCTCTCTAAGTTGTGTACGTGTTGTCTGCCACGTTATTCAATTAAACTCGAGGGGAGCACAACCTAAATCACATTACACTTGAGTGGCTGATTGCATTTGGTTCAAGCTTTTAGAGGTTTCTTCACTGAGCTTGATGTTTGCTTCACAGAGAAGTTCTCTCAGAGATTTGTACCTCCTAACCACGAGAAGCCAAGAATAAATGTTCAAAACAACATTTCCAGTAAATAGAAATCTTGACATACTAAAGGGATAATAAAGAAGCAGCTGCTCATATGAATTATCTGAACGACTTAGCTAAATTCCAGAAGAGCTTCCAGTCCTTCACACGACAGATGCTCATGTTTAACTGAGATGGTATGAGTGGGTACACTTGTGATATCTCGTCCAACAAAACAAAGATTTGCCGTGTGTAAATACTCATACCGATGGATCGTTTTAAAAGGGCGGCTGACAAAATACAGCACTCTGCAAAAATCCACCGTAGGTTGTTTTCTCACGCTAGGATTCTGTTGAGGCAAATGTAAAGCAATTACGACAGATGATGCAACACGACAAGCAAATCATTTTTTAGCATATAAATATATCGATGCATCTGTCGTCATCTATAACAGGTATATTTATTTTAACGCTGGTCACTTTTGTGTTGAACAATGGTCAGTCACAATCACAGGCGCGACAATTGCTGTGTTAAATTGAGTACATTTTGGGATGTATAGAACTTGTCAATCAATCATCCATCCATCCATTTTCTACCGCTTATTCCCTTCGGGGTCGCGGGGGGTGCTGGAGCCTATCTCAGCTACAATCGGGCGGAAGGCGGGGTACACCCTGGACAAGTCGCCACCTCATCGCAGGGCTGTCAATCAATCAATCATCGATCAAAGTTTATTTATATAGCCCTTAAAGGCCTACTGAAACCCACTACTACCGACCACGCAGTCTGATAGTTTATATATCAATGATGAAATCTTAACATTGCAACACATGCCAATACGGCCGGGTTAACTTATAAAGTGCAATTTTAAATTTCCCGCCACACTTCCGGTTAAAAATGTCTAGATATGATGACGTTTGCGCGTGACGTAAATGGTTGATACGGAAGTATTGGTACCCCATTGAATACAATACAAAAAAGCTCTGTTTTCATTTCAAAATTCCACAGTATTCTGGACATCTGTGTTGGTGAATCTTTTGCAATTTGTTTAATGAACAATGGAGACTGCAAAGAAGGAAGTTGTAGGTGGGATCGGTGTATTAGCGGCGGACTACAGCAACACAGCCAGGAGGACAGAGATGGATAGCAGACGCGCTAGCCGCCGAACTCACCTTAACTTCCTCCGTCTCGCCGACCGCATCTGTGATCGGGTGAAGTCCTTCGTCGCACCGTCGATCTAGTTAATAATGTAAGAGTCCAGTCCATAGTGGGGCCAGCAGGGGATCATCTTGAGTGGAGACAAGTCAGCAGCGCAGAGACGTCCCCAACTGATGCACAGAGGAGTGGTCCACCCCGGGTCCCCACTTTGAACAGCTAGTGCCTCATCTGTGGTCACCTGTGTTGTGTATTGAGCTGTATGTTTTGTCTGCATGGTTACACCCAGTGACCACCAGGGGGAGTGCCAGGTGGGTTCATATATGTTGGGTTGAACTTCCGTTCGGTGTGTGGCAATAAAGCTGTCTAACGTCTACACCAGCTCCCGACTCGGCTCTCGTGATTACATAGATAAGGTGAAATAGGAGGATGACTGTTAGTGTTACATACTAACAGTCAGTATACAATAATTGGCGACGAGCACGGATGCGCCTGCCGACGGATTAAGAGGCGGGTGGCGGCGAATCCGCGGAGTTCATCGACGGCTAGCGTTAGCTTAGCTTTGTTAGCATTAGCTCCGCATAGCAGCGGGGGTACGACTCACGTCGGGACGACCTGCGAGCATGGCGGGCATCCTGGGACAGATGGACGCCTTTGATGAGTCGACGGAGCAGTGGTCGACATACGTGGAGAGGTTTGAGCACTTCGTGGCAGCAAATGGACTGAATGAGGGGAGGAAGCTGCCGGTGTTTTTCAGCGTGATGGGACCGGCGACGTACGGTCTACTGCGCAGCCTCATCGCCCCAGAGAAGCCGGGCACGAAAACGTATGATGAGGTAGTGACATTGTTGCAAGCACATTTCTCCCCAAAGCCCATAGTGATAGCGGAGAGATATAGATTTCATAAGAGAGATCAGGGGGAGGGGGAAACTATTACACAGTATGTAACAGATCTAAAAAAATTATCAGAGCACTGTGAATTTGGAGCTTACCTGCAGGATGCACTAAGAGACAGGTTAGTGTGTGGGTTGAACAGTGAGTCGATTAAAAAGAGGCTGTTAACAGAGAAGGATTTAACATACCAAAGAGCAGTTGAACTAGCAGTTTCAATAGAAACAGTGGCACGTGAATCTCAACAGCTCAGTAGCTCACAGAAGGTGAACGCTGTCTCTCTCTCCTTGCCACCGGGCCGTAAATGCACTCGTTGTGGTAGAGTAAATCACAAAATGGAGGAATGTTTTTACAAGGACCAGTCCTGCCACAATTGTGGAAAAAGGGGGCACATAGCTCGTATGTGCAGGGAGGATAAAGGGGGACCGAAGACAACACATTTTTTTGTGGGTAAAAAGGGACAGAAAATGAAAGGAAAATTCAAAAAGAGGGCCGATCAGGTAGAGGCGGAGACTAAGCCCAGCGACCCAGAGACAACAGATTCAGATGGGGTGGGAGGCTTACATGTAGTGGAGGTAGAAAAAAGCGTTAAACATGATAGCGCTGCGTCAGCGATTATCTGGGTTAGACCCAAAGTGGAGGGACAAACTATAGAAATGGAGTTAGACACAGGTGCGGCAGTGTCGATCATTTCAGAAAAACTATACAATGCTAAATTTAGCCAGTTACGCCTCCGTACCACCAACCTACTGTTGAGATCGTATACAGGGCAGGTTATGACACCCTTGGGGGTAATAAAAGTAGACGTGCGTCTCAACAAACAACGGGCACGTCTCCCCCTGTATGTGGTTAAGGGTGACGCTCTCTCTCTTTTTGGACGAGAATGGTTGCGAAAAGTAAAGTTAGATTGGACAATGATTAAAACTATTCGAGCTACACATCCCATACAGGAAGACCGCACAATGGCGACAGTACTAGACAGCCATGCCAGGGTGTTCCAAGAAGGTCTAGGTACACTAAAGGGCTTTGAGGTGGCGTTAACCCTCAAGCCGGTGCATCAACCGAAGTTCTTCCAAGCACGGGCGGTGCCGTATGCACTTCGGCCGAAGGTGGAGGAGGAATTAGAGCGTTTGGAACAGGGGGGCGTACTGTCTCCAGTACAGTTTAGTGAATGGGCTACTCCAATTGTACCCATTTTAAAAAAAAATGGGAAAGTACGTATATGCGGAGATTTTAAAGTGACCTTGAATCCCGCGCTTTGTGCTGAACACTACCCCATTCCGAGGATAGAAGATCTTTTCGCATCGCTAGCAGGGGGGCAGCGTTTCAGCAAATTAGATCTGGCGAACGCATATTTACAGGTGCCGGTTCAGGAAAGCTCCCGTAAATATCTGACCATTACCACGCAGAAGGGAATGTTTTGCTATAACCGTCTTCCCTTCGGGATCACCTCTGCGCCGTCAATCTTTCAGCGAGTCATGGACCAAGTGTTGCAGGGCCTCCCCAACGTCCATTGTTTCCTGGACGACATTTTGGTGACTGGGGAGAACGATGCAGATCACCTAAAAAACTTAGATGCAGTGTTGGGCCGATTGGGAAAATTCGGTTTGCGAGTACAGAAGGAGAAATGTGAATTCTTCAAGAGTTCATTAGAATATTTGGGGCATGTCATTGATAAAAAAGGGCTACATAAGTCCCCAGAGAAGCTTAAGGCCATAGCGGAGGCCCCAGCCCCCATTAATGTGAGTCAGCTCCGTTCTTTTTTGGGCCTGATAAACTATTATGGGCGTTTTGTTAAAAACATGGCAACCATGCTCAGCCCGTTACATGAGCTGTTGCACACCGGAGTGGCATGGAAGTGGTCACCAGAGTGCGAGAAAGCCTTTAAGGCAGCAAAAGACCATTTGCAATCAGAACAGGTGCTAACGCATCATGACCCCAGGTTGCCCCTGCGGATAGCGTGTGACGCGTCGCCGTATGGGGTGGGCGCGGTACTTTCGCACGTGATGCCCGGTGGTGAGGAGAGACCCATAGCCTTTGCCTCTAGGACACTGAGCAAGGCAGAGCAAAATTATGCTCAGATTGAAAGGGAGGCGCTGGGAATTATTTTTGGGGTACGTAAATTCCACGCCTATTTGTACGGGTGCCATTTTACACTACTCACAGATCACAGACCGCTGACAAGTATATTGAGTCCCAGTAAGGCGACGCCACCTATGGCGGCCGCACGACTGCAGCGGTGGGCGTTAGTGTTAGCGGCACACAACTACACAATCCAATACAGGAAAGCAGCAGATCATGGGAATGCAGATGGTCTCTCACGGTTGCCACTGCAGGTAGCGCATGGGGAAAAGCCAGACGCAGTAGATAGGGTGACAGTACATCACCTTGAGACACTCCCAGTGGACAGTGAAGATATTAGGAAGGGAACTAAATATGACCCAGTGCTCTCTAGGGTAGTAGATATGGTAGTTTCAGGCCAGTTTGTTGGAACAGTTGGGCAGAATGACGCGTTGGCACCCTTCTACATGCGACGAGACGAACTGACGGTGATCCAGGGGTGTTTGCTATGGGGCAGTAGAGTGGTGGTGCCTCCAGCGTTGAGACCGCAGCTTCTGAAGGAACTACATGCCGGGCACCCAGGCATGGTCAAGATGAAGGCCATTGCACGGAGCCATGTCTGGTGGCCGGGGTTAGACGCCCAGATTGAACAGCAGGCCAGGACATGCTCTACGTGTCAACGGAACCAAAAGAACCCGGCGCTCTCCCCACTACACACCTGGCCGTGGCCGGGATCTCCATGGCAACGGATCCATGTGGACTTTGTGGGGCCGTTCGAAGGACACATGTTCTTGGTGGTGGTAGATGCGTACTCTAAGTGGCCGGAAGTACAGGTGATGAAAACGACGGAGAAGACTGTACAGGCCCTGAGGAGTATGTTTGCCCGCAACGGAGTACCAGAGACACTGGTTAGTGACAATGGGCCACAATTCACAGCGGCAGAGTTCGGGGCATTTCTCCGGGCAAACGGAGTGAAGCACAAAAGGTCAGCGCCGTTTCACCCCGCCACGAACGGTCAAGCAGAGCGTTTTGTGCAGACGCTGAAGCGTTCATTGAAAGCGTCTAGGGGAACATTTACGCTGCAACATCGAGTGGAGGCATTTTTACTCAGCTACAGGAATGCGCCTCACATGACGACGAGTGAGTCTCCGGCTATGCTCTTCCTGCGCCGTCGGCTCCGCTCTCGCTTGGACCTTGTGAAGCCGAACGTGTCGGCTACGGTGGAGCTGGCGCAGGAGGGCCAACGAGAACGCAGAGATCTGGTGGCTAAGGACAGACGGTTTGCAGTGGGGGAGGCCGTGCTGGTGCGTGATTATCGACGGGGGGAGGAGAAGTGGATGCCTGGACTGGTGGCATCACAAGAGGGACCGGTATCCTTCTCCGTGGATGTGGGGGCAGGCGCACTCTGGAGACGTCACACAGAGCAGATGAGAGCCGGTGACCGTGCGCTTTTGGTTCCCACTGGTCCAGAGCAACCAGCTGTGCCGAGTGAACTGACAATTGGGGCCCAGCCGGTTGCTCCCCCCCTTCTCCGGCAAGAGGGGATGCTCTGGGAACCGGGACAGTCGCCCCCAAGCCAGGAGGGTCACCCAGACGGAGAGCGGATGTTGGCGCGCCAGGCCGGAGGTATCCACTCCGGGTTACCAGAGCTCCAGACCGCCTTAATCTCTGAACTGGGGGCGTGGGTTGTTAGAGAGTCATGTCACGTTTTGGGGCAGAATAATCCCCGTTGACTGACTCCGAGGTTCGGGGGTAGTCTACCCCCCGGCCTCAGTAAGCATGTATGTGTTTAAGTTTGAGTTCCCTATTTACAATAGCCCCCTAAGTGGGTATTTCAATGTATTTTATGGTTACACCGCCGATTCGCACAAAGCATCATTTTGCACTTAACACACGTTCTAAGTGCTTATGGCCTAGTCTGTTTTTATAGGCTGGGGTTAATAGGGGTGGTTTTAGGTGGGTGCGAATCTGAATAAGTGGGGAGGGATGTTGTGTATTGAACTGTATGTTTTGTCTGCATGGTTACACCCAGTGACCACCAGGGGGAGTGCCAGGTGGGTTCATATATGTTGGGTTGAACTTCCGTTCGGTGTGTGGCAATAAAGCTGTCTAACGTCTACACCAGCTCCCGACTCGGCTCTCGTGATTACATAGATAAGGTGAAATAGGAGGATGACTGTTAGTGTTACATACTAACAGTCAGTATACAATAACCTGATAATCTCTACATGCAGGAAAGGGGGGCAGAGCAGAAAAGAAAAGAGACGGCAGATGAACTGGTATAAAAAGGGGTCTATTTAAAGGTATAAAAATGAGTTTTCAGATGGGACTTAAATGCTTCTACTGGGGTCGCATCTATAACTGTTACCGGTAGGGCATTCCAGAGTACTGGAGCCTGAGTAGAAAAAAATCTAAAGCCCGCAGACTTTTTTGGGACTCTGGGAATCACTAATAAGCCAGAGTTCTTAGAAAGCAGATTTGTTGTCGGGACATATGGTACAATACAATCAGCAAGATAGGATGGAGCTACACCGCTTAGTATTTTATAAGTAAGTAGTAAAACCTTAAAGTCACATCTTAAGTGCAGAGGAAGCCAGTGCAGGTGAGCCAGTATAGGCGTAATATGATCAAACTTTCTTGTTCTTGTCAAAAGTCTTGCAGCCGCATTTTGTACCGACTGTAATCTTTTAATGCTAGACATAGGGAGACACGAAAATAATACGTTGCAGTAATCAAGACGAGACGTAACGAATGCATGAATAATGATCCCAGCGTCGCTAGTGGACAGAATGGGACGAATGATCGCGATATTACGGAGATGAAAGAAGGCCGTTTTAGTAACACTCTTAATGTGTGACTCAAATGAGAGAGTTGGGTCGAAGATAACACCCAGATTATTTACCTGTATGGAGCTTTCAGCATTAATGGTGCCTTCACAGATGTGTAAGTTACCCAATGACTTGGGCACTAATACACCCCCATACCATCACAGATGCTGGTTTTTGAACTTTCCACCTATAGCAGTCCGGATAGTTCTTTTCCTCTTTGGTCTGGAGGACATGACGTCCACAGTTTCCAAAAGCAATTTGAAATGTGGACTCGTCAGACCACAGAACACTTTTCCACTTTGCATCAGTCTATCGTAGATGAACTCGGGCCCAGCGAAGCCGGCGGCGTTTCTGGGTGTTGTTGATAAATGGCTTTCGCTTTGCATAGTAGAGTTTTACCTTGCACTTACAGATGTAGCAACAAACTGTAGTTACTGACAGTGGTTTTCTGAAGTGTTCCTGAGCCCATGTGGTGATATCCTTTCCACACTGCTTTTTGATGCAGTACCGCCTGAGGGATCCAAAGGTCACAGGCATTCAATGTTGGTTTTCGGCCTTGCCGCTTACGTGCAAAAATGTCTCCAGATTCTCTGAACCTTTTGAAGATATTAAGGACTGTAGATGGTGAAATCCCTAAATTCCTTGCAATAGCTCGTTGAGAAATCCATCCATCCATCCATTTTCTACCGCATGTCCCTTTTGGGGTCGCGGTGGGTCGCCGGAGCCTATCTCAGCTGCACGCATTTGTTGACAAAGTGGTGACCCTCGCAACATCTTTGTTTGTGAATGACTGAGCATTTCATGGAAGCTGTTTTTATACCCAATCGTGGCACTCACCTGTTCCCAATTAACCTGTTCTCCTGAGGGATGTTCCAAATAAGTGTTTGATTAGCATTCCTCAACTTTCTCAGTCTTTTTTGCTACTTGTGCCAGCTTTTTTTAAACATGTTGCAGGCATCAAATTCCAAATGAGCTAATATTTGCAAAAAGTAACAAAGTTTACCAGTTCGAACATTAAGTATCTTGTCGTTGCAGTCTATTCAAATGAATATAGATTGAAAAGGATTTAAAAAACATTTTATCCTGTTTTTATTTACGATTTACACAACGTGCCAACTTCACTGGTTTTGAGTTTTGTAAATAAACATCTTTCTGATTGGAATATATCTGTGGCTTATAGCCCAGTGCGGCTATGTAAAAAATATTTGTTGGGTGCGGCTTAAATACCGGTGCGCTCTATAGCTCTGAAAGTACGGTATAACATTTTTTGACTGACTTGAGCCATTTAATACTGAACATTTTAATTAAAATAACTTAATAAATAATTATAAATTCCAACTGATCAGCAAGTCTTAACCTACAAATGAAATTAATGAAACAATTTGTGCTGATTTTTTTTTATAAATGAAAATGAGGAAGTCATGATTAATGACTACAATCATCATGTTTTGTTGTGCACAGCGTGTAGAAGCGGGGTTTGAAGAATGATACTGCATGAATGTCATGATCCGCTTATCTGGAGGAGGACCCCAATGCAAAGCAGAACAAATTAATAAGAATAATAACAAAAAGAGCACTCAAAAAATGAGTGAGAAAAAAATAACTAAGGATTCACACTTAAAGTGTGAGAAACGAAAAGGAACGCAGAAGCTGTAGAGAATACTAACTTAACACTACAAACGCAACGCCAGGACGAATCCACAGGGAATGAGAAGCGTAAGTGGAGCCAAAGCAGAAGAGATGTACATGACTGGAAGGGTGAAACATAAGGTAATCTACCGGCGCCGAGTGAAGGCACTGAAAGAAATTAGTATCAGGTGTGCGCGCAGGTGGCCACGCCCCGTGACCCAGAAACCAGGCACAGCGACAAAAATAAGATAGGCGGCAGCAGAGCTGCCAGATCATGACAATGATATTGATAAAGCATGGACCCCTACCCACCCCGCGGCATCGCACCACGCCACTCTTGCTGGTGGAATCTTTTAAACACTGTATGGAAAAAAGTTTTAGGACACCTGAAGTTGGATGTTGCTGGTATTTTTTTCCCAGAAGTCAATGTAGGCGATAGGGTCAGGTTTAAAAAGACTTCCTTAAACTGTTCTCACAAAGTACAACGTCAAATGTCTTGGTTTGCAGACAAACTTTAGATTGGACCAGCCCTAAGGAATCTCGCCCCAACCCTCTACTGAATAACTTATAGACCATTAAGTGTCTTAATTCTCTTCCACATGTATAAATTGAAAGTGAAGCTAAATCAGTTGCTGAGAGTGCTCAGTCTTAACACACTACTGTGAGAGGTTGTCGGGTCACACATTGTCGTCATTGATTTCTCATTAGTTAGGACCTTGAGAGGCTGCCTGTGATTTCACTTGTGTCACAACGGTCAAGTTCGATTAAAAGTCTTTGTAGGTTTTTTTCCCCCCCTAGACCTTATCTTTTTTCCGCCCTTCCTTCACCTCGCCTGTGTATACGGACTTCCTTTGTCTTTTGCTGTGTTTAGACACAAGAGAAGAAAATAGTTGTCGCAGGGTGTGACTGATTGTAATCACACACACCCCCACTATCACAACTCTTGCCAAACAAATATCATCAACCCACGCCCCCGTCCCACTAGCCCCAAGAAACCCTATCATCATTAAAAATCCACCGTTTCCAACAGGATCATACTGTACAATAGGACCATGTGATACGGTGAGAAAACCACTGAGCATACCCACCCAACTCTCACACACAATTACCACCCTATTACAGTGTTCATAGAAGCAGAACAAAGTGGTGACAGTCCAAATGGCTCGACCGAGGGCGGTAAAAGAACTCATCTTACAAAGACAGGGAAGGAAGGTTGAGTCAACGGCAGGGTGCTAACGGGGATGAGGAGTGCATGCGTGAACATGTTATACACAGTAGGAAAGGGGTTCACATGGCCCCATTTGTCGCTGTTTACCTGACACATGAAACATGACGAATTGGGGGTTGCACTATGCACTTGAACCACCAGACGGCAGTAGAGTGTTGAATATCTTAAAGTAATAGTAGAGTGGAAAAACAAGTTGCCTCTATATTGAAGCTATTACCATATATATCTGATGTATGACACCGAAAGACTTACAAAGTTTGCGAGTAAATAGATATGATCAAAATAGTATCAATCTCGCAGTGATTTCCGAGCCATTTTGAGAGATAATGAGCTAGCCAGACAGACACGTCATTGCGTGACGTGAAGGTAGGATCCACAGATCCCTTCATCACCAACAACAATGCAAATTGTGCAGACTTTGTGAGAGCCAACAACGATTACTTTGGGAAAAATTATGACCCAGGAACTTATATTGTTGATCTTGAATATAAGGAGGATGAGCTACAAGTTTTAGAAGCTCTACTAAACAGATACAGCTTTAGTGAAACACTAAGCATCATGTAGCAGTATTGCTAAGTGCTAAAGAAGAAATACAAACTATAATAATAATAATAATACCTTAGAAATACAATAGGGTCCTCCTGTCCCAAAGGGACATGCGGTCCCTAAATATAACAAAATGATCGCTTACTGTACAATGTCTGCTCTCACTGTGATGATGACTGATAGGATGTCCATTTCATCCCGTTTAGATGAAGAATTAATCATGATACACTTGAAGGGTTAACAAGGAAAAGTCTCCCTGCAGACACTGTCTTCTGTTGTGTATTTGTCTTCATCTCCGGGTATAAATAGAATGTCACAGATGAACAACTTCTAAATGTATGGCCAAATCCTCCTATTGTACATATGAGAGGCATGATTTATAATCTAGAATAACTTTGACGAGCTGAGACGCGATGATGCAGGAGCAGCAGGACATCGCAGACAGCTCACAGTAAAGCAGCATAGGGCTACTGAGCTGTGTGTTCACAATCCATCGCTAAAAAAATTGCGTTTATAATAACAATATGAATATTAATATTCAGGTCACGATATGTATAAAGAGTATTGTTGGCGAGTTTTGGATGGTTATTTAGAGGGTTTTGTGGGCGAAATAGAGAGCCCTCATGACTAAATTGTTAGCAGACTTTTTATGTATTTATCTATTTACGACATAGAATGCATGAAAAACAAAGCATATGAGTTTCTGACTTATATAGGGATTGTGAATGATAGACAGCACATCTCTCTCTAATTTTTGTGTATTTCCAGTATGACTGATCTAATAACATGGTCAGAGTGCAGATGTGTTACTGCAGTGACGTCAATCTACGGAAATTAGCGAAGTGGAATATTCAAAATGGCTGACTGAATTTGTGACATTTTGTGATGTTTAGACGGTATTTTCACATACTTTGCGGATTGTAAATATAATTGGATATGGTTTAAAGGATACAATGAAACACAATCAAGCATATAAAGTCAACTTGTTTTTACACTCTACTTGTACTTCAAAACGTGTTTTGTGGCAGTTCAGACTTTGACCATGTAGAGGGAAGCTTTCCATCATTTTCAGCAGGCTGCATTGCAAAATGATTCAATGATCCACCCAGGAATGGGGCCATATGAATCCCTTTCTCACTGTTCAGTGGTACCTCAATTTATGAGTAGCTTAACTTACAAGTAATTAGCTTTTTTCTTATGCTTTAAGTTGCATTACGAGCATTTTTACCGCTGGTTGAAGTAATATTTATAAGGGGTTGTGCATTTGAGCAATAAAGAGATAATACATTGTTACACCTTGCTGTTCTTGCGTCGTCTACACAAGAAACAAACATAAGTTTTGATTAAACAGTTGACGTCAGTTGACAAACCTGCTCTCCAACCATCGGAACTCAGAAAGTTAGTGCGAAGATGAGGAAAAAGACGACCAATCAGAGAAACAAACCATTATAGATATTTCCTAGCTGTTAGCAGCCTACGCCGCAGTGTCAGCGGAATGCAAACCACACACGCCCAAGCATTTATGCATGAAAATATTGATTAGCTGCGGATGCTGTGTTTGCCGTGTTCTATTTGTTCTGTCTAGTCCTGACTCAACAAACTTGACGGTCGAGCATTACCTTTTGTACACAGACATACTTATCGCTTGTTGTCAACTCTGACTTCTGCGGCCCGTCACTCAAATGTATTTTTGTAGAACAAAAACAGCGATTTCCTTGTTCCTATTGTTACACGATGGAGAAGCAGACACCTAGAAATATTATTACATTATTCCATAAAACTACTGTTGTATATTCTATTGTAATGTTTGTCAACTGTTTTGGGGGCGCCAAGCATGGAATAAGTTGACTTCAATTAACTTCAATGGGAGGGGCCGCTATGAGATACGAGTGTTTTGAGCTCAGTTGTGGAACACAATGTGCTCGTAAATTGATTTTTTTTCCTATTTACTATTTTTACATATTCTGTGTTTCCCATACATTCATATTGTAATACATTTTGACTACTTCAAGGAGAGTAGACACTATACCTATTCTCCCTCGCTCATAAACACATAATGGGAGTGTCTGGGAATGTGGCTTGTCACTTGCTCATACGCACCTGGTCTGCCAGAGGATAAGAAGACGCAGCAGGATGGATCAGTGTTGCCAGCGTAGCTATACCAGTCTAGATGTATTTATTTATTTATTTCAAGCCTTTGATGACAAATTTAGTGACTTTTTCTGGTGTTATTGGGGACAACAGACTTATCGGCGATTCTATCTCCTCCTTTTAAAAACACTATGACTTGAGAAAAAAAAAGTACTGTATTTTCTGGACTATAAACCACTACTATTTTTCCCAAGCTTTGAACCCTGTGGCTTATACCAAGGAGCGGCTATCCATCCATCCATCCATCCATCCATCCATCCATCCATCCATTTTCTAAAACTTGTCCCTTTCTGGGTTACGGGGGTGCTGGAGCCTATCCCAGCTGCACTCAGGCAAAAGGCGGAGTACACGCAAGAAAAGTTGCAAAGGAGCAGCTAATCCATGGATTTGTATTCGGTAACGGCTATTGCAATGGAATGGATTAAGCAAAGACATCAAACAACGTACTAAAATGATCCACTTTAAGAAACTGTTCAAACGCCAAGTGTTTACAAAGTACAACGAAGAATAATCCTGATAAACATCTTGAACCTTATTAAAAAAATGAGAAAATCGTATTCATCTCAATAAGGATGAATAAAGACATCTCTGGCCTTGTTCACACTGTGGGTCAATTCCAAATCTTTTGTCCATATCTGACCTGTATCAGATTTTTTCATGTCCATGTGAACAGTGCTATTATGAATTTTTCATATCCGACCGAGGCCTCTTTCGTATGTGCACATAAATCGAATATATATTCCTGCACTCAGATTGTATTCATCCGAACAGAATGTCATCAAAAAGCAATAAGCATCATATTATTCACCAAAATAAATAGTAGACAACGGAGCAGAAAACAGGTGAAAATAATGTTTTAGGAACTCACGTGAAAGTTTCACCACTCCTTTCTCCAACTGCTCGCCCACGCAGACATTCAAGCAGACAAAAGCAAAGTATCTCGTTAAACTGCCAAAGCCAAAATTCTTGTCCTCTTCTCTCTTAATCTTCCATGCGCAATAATTAAGTTCCGAAAATGTTGAGTTTGAGTGCACAAAATCCTTGAAATTGCCACAAATGTGGCAGTACTGAGACTGAAGAGAGCTGAAGTTATTTTTACTTCCGTAAACACTGCAGTGCGTGCGACGTCATGATGTCACGTCCGTATGTGGGTCAAATTGCATTCACATTAGAAATCACTTTTTTTTTTGTAATGTGAATAGCCACTAAAAAGATCAGATTTAACAAAAAAATCTGAATTGGACATCCGACCTTGCAGTGTGATTGTAGCCAATGACTTTTCTGTTTTGTTTGATCGGGCACCGTTTGGAAACAATTAAGGTAGTAAATAAACATTTACAAAATCTTTCTATGTAAATATCTCATTTCACAACAGACCGCTATATATCTGCAGTTTATAGTCCAGGAGAGGCTAATATATTAAAAATATGTTTTTCTTCTAAAATTTAGTCGGTGCGGTTTATAGTCTGGAAAATGCGGTAACTAAAAAAAAATCAACAGGGGAAAGTAAATGTGTGTTTTTGTTTGGGGTTCTTTGCTTGCATTTTGGCTTTTTGTCTCTCCCACAATATTCAGAAAAAATACATGCACAGGCGTCATGGCCAATTATACACTCTAGATTATGATGTCATCACCGACACACACACACTCAAATAAATTATGGACCTGTGGGAATCACTGTTATATTTGATAATAAAGTAATATATTTTTGCTATTAAAACTTTTGGTAACACTTTAGAATGGGGAACATATTCACCATTAATTAGTTGCTTATTAAAGTAACAAAGACTTAATTTAGAGTTATTTGGACACTAGGGGAACATATAAGGGTTAGGGTTACGGTTACTAATAAGCAATAATTCTGAGGTTATTGGGGGAACACTCTTAGTTAATGGCTTACTGGTTGTATAATAAGGCCATGCAGAATAAGGCATTAATAAGTAATTAATAATGACTAATTAACAGCCAATATGTTACTAATTTGCATGTTAATAAGCAACTAATTAATGGTGAATATGTGTTCCCCATACTAAAGTGTTACCAAACATTTTTAACCAATGAACAGTTAAGGTCTTTCGTTTCAGCATGTAATGACGCTTTCTGGTTACGTCATTTGTCAGCATGATCTCTTGACACTGCTGGAGATGCATCAGATGAGAAGACAGTTAAGAAGATATATTTGGCTGCTGTACAATGGCTAGCAGAGATTGGCATGGATGCTCGGCCTCCCACTGGAGCGCCTGTAAAAGTGCTGATATGCATCGGCCCAAAAGCCACATGACACAACACTGAGTTTATAAGGGAAATTGTGACTATTTATTGAGATTTTACAAAAGGGTGGATTTTTTCAAAAGTATGGCTGGTAGAGGGAAAATGAAAGAAATTGCTGCAATGAACACTGTCCATAGAAGCATACTGATTGATTGTCTGCTGAGACCAAACCTGTTTCTTATCAGCTCATCAGCTCATTGGTCCATGTGACAGATTGGCATCTCACTACGGAAGAACCAGCAGGCAGGAAATAAAGCAGACCAACATGCCTAAATAACGCCAATTAACTATATTTTGTAAGGCAATAGAACACAAAAATACCAAAGATAAATTTTATGTCTACATTTAGTGAAATAAGTGTCATATATATTGATATATCATTCACTGTAAATATAATAATGACATGCTAATTCAGTCATTCATCCATTCATTGTCTGCATCAATAAAGAGTCGTAAATAGCGGGTAGAGTAAGAGCCCATTTATATCTACACTAATGCACCTCATCTGGCTAAATGATAACAAATTGTTATTAATGTTTTCAAATATTATGTTAGAATTAGGATAGACAGTACACCTTTATCCCGATTCTCACCAACATTATGTGGCCAGTGTGCCTACTCTCAACATAAAGCTGTATAAAACTCGGTTTTGTGTTCTTTGGGTATATATTCCTGCAAAACTGTATGTACCCGAAAAAACACACCACCTGTTTAAAATGTATGAAGTATAAAAAAAAATCCTAAAACATGGACGCTCTATGATACTGCCAAGGCTCCTCTGGTAGCTTGGTTAACTTCCGGTTTTGTTTCGTAAACTTAAACGGGTCAGCAACACACCCTCTTCTACCGCCGTCTCTCTCTAGTCTGAATAAAAAAAGCAAGTCCGTCCTCTAATTGGGTATGCAGAAACAATAGCACATAGGAACCAAATGAATAAACTACGGCGTGGCGAAGTTGGTAGAGTGGCCGTGCCAGCAATCGGAGGGTTGCTGGTTACTGGGGTTCAATCCCCACCTTCTACCATCCTAGTCACGTCCGATGTGTCCTTGGGCAAGACACTTCACCCTTGCTCCTGATGGGTGCTGGTAGCGCCTTGCATGGCAGCTCCCGCCATCAGTGTGTGAATGTGTGTGTGTGAATGTGGAAATACTGTCAAAGCGCTTTGAGTACCTTGAAGGTAGAAAAGCGCTATACAAGTATAACCCAATTATCATTATTTATTTATTATATGAAGGAATGTGTGTTAATTTAGAAACAATGACACTGAGGTCCAGTATTAATTCAATATTAATTACTGCATGACATGAACTATTATGCAAACTCAATTTGGAATAGCACAGCACAAAATGAAAGTTACATGTTTGTTTTTGGACTTTGTTTTTGTGTGTTTCAGGTATTTGTTGCATTGTTGCCAAGTCCACTTATTTATTCATTTTTTTCAAAGTTGCTTGCAAATCTAACGAGTCACGGTTTTTTGGGCTTGTTTTTGAACAAGCAGTTGCTTATTTGCTTTTCGGTCTGTGCGGTAGGTCGTTTTTATTTTCTCCACCTCCATTTTCTAGTTACATATTCCTATAGTATGTTGGCTCAGCAGGCTCCAAAACACAATTGTAATGTATGTACAGTAGATATGGATGTTGGGCTCTCTGAAAGAAGCCGGTGTTCTGCTTCATTCCTCTCAAAGAGCTGTTTAGAAAACTGGCTTTAAAGGTAAACCGGTAATTCGTTTTTGTCATGGAAACAATCACTGGCAGCAGTTAGATTGGATCAGAATATTTCAGATGTACACATCCCACTAATATACAATATACTCTAGTAGTGGGAATTATACAGACAGTCTGGCTTGTAATGTATTATAAGCATTCCATAAAATGCTGCAATATAGGCATCTTTGACAGTGATTTAGAATTTTCCATCATTTAAAGAGGTGTGTGGCATGATAAAAACTATGCACATTTACTGTAAAAATATCCACACAAAACAGTTTAAGTTCGAAACAATATAAAATAAAATTACGTGAAATAAGAATGAAATAAAGAAGAACTACAAATACAATATAAAAAATAAAATACCATGTACAGTATATTCTACATGGTATTTTATTTTTTTAATGAGCACTATACATTGTATAGCGTATAGGTAAAAACATTGTATAAATACAACTACAAAAGAAGTGGACATCACTAGGCCAGTGCTTCTCAATTGTTTTCTGGTACACCCTCCACCCCAGGAAAAAGAAAACATATTGCACCCCGCCACGCTCCGCCGCAACTATACATAGTATTATTTGTCTAAAAAATTGTTAAAAGGACACCGCTGCATAACATTGAGTTCTTATTAACATTAAAGAAAACTCAAATAAATAAATACAGCTGAACTTACAACAAATAACTTTATCAACATTGTTTTTTAGTTTGTTACAAAAAATATTGAAAGTGCACCAATTTGTCTAAAATACATGTAGTTCTTATTTAAACTGTAAACCTGGCCATAAGGGCAGCAAAAACAAAGTTACAGAAATGTATATAAAAACAACAGAAACAAACATCAGTCACATACCACAATTAAAAATAAATTACTTAAGCGGTAGAAAATGGATGGATGGATATTAACATAAAAACAATGCATATAATGTTTAAGTAAAAACGACTTAAAAACAAGTACAATGCCCAATATAAACAATTTTTGTATCCTTTAAAATGGCCTGGAATTCCCCCAAAGTGATCAGCTCAGGGCGCCTCAGATTCTTCTTATTCCATGACCATGGAGCAGCATATCTGAAAGCTTTTTTCCAAGATTTGTGCTGGCTCTAGAAACAAACATTCTAAGTATGTCCTGCGATCTTAAGCGGTAGCAACTGGAGTCATTAATTCAAATTGATCAACAAAATTAACTGTGGAGGACAATATACAAAACAGTTGAATCAATTTTAGTTTGTTGGTTAAACAAATTGGGATGTTTTTTTAATCATCAAAATGAGGAAGTCAGGAATAATAGCTACACGAGTATGTTTTGTAGTGTGCAGCTTTTGGGAGTGGAGTTTGAAGCATGATACTGATAAAGCATATTGGCCAGGGTCACGCATGCCGCCCACCCTATTCAGGGGTCAGGAACCTTTTTGACTGAGAGAGCCATGAAAGCCAAATATTTTAAAATGTCTTTCCGTGAGAGCCATATAATATTTTTTAACACTGAATACAACTAAATGCGTGCATTTTTTAAGTAAGACCAACATTTTTAGAGTATAATAAGTCTATTATTCTTTTTAATAACATTGTTATTCTGAAGCTAACCAATAATAAATAAAATACTTCTTACCATTAATGCGACTTCTTGAACAGGTGCGGTAGAAAACGGATGGATGGATTAAAATGCATTAGATGTTTTATATTTTGAACATTATTTTTAACACTGTGATTACCAGCGGAATTATTCATTATTTATCGTGTTAAGCAATGTCAGTTAAGATTTATCTGAGAGCCACATGCAGTCATCAAAAGAGCCACATCTGGCTCGAGAGCCATATGTTCCCTACCCCCAGTGACGTGCGGTGAACTAAACACCAGGTGAGGCCTAGATACTTTTGGATATTTTCTTCTTCTTTTTTTTTAACTTAAATTCATATGTGCAGCTCTAATCATTGTTGATTTAGGTTACCCATTAGAGTAACAGGCAAAATAAAGGGAGTTATTCGCGTTCATAAAAATGTTATCATAATGATATTATGATATGATAAATGGGTCCAAAATGTATTTGATAAAGTTGTTATTAAATACTTTTTGGTCCCATTTGCTTTTAACAAAATAAATCAAGTATTGTGTGTGTATCTTACCTTTCTGTATTTGTATCTGAAGTAGCAATAGCTATCCTCCGTGAAAACGTACTTTGTATGATCACATTCATTTTGTCTTAAAGTACAGTTTAGAGAAGTATTTCATTTTGGATACAGTACTTAATCCTCCATATTGGCAGACATTAATTTCATTCAATTTCATTCCAAGCAGTAAAACAATATTTTTGCATCTGACAAAAAACACCCAAAAACGCTGGCTTACTGTAATAAAAATGCCATCCATCCATCCATTTTCTACCGCTTGTCCCTTTCGGGGTAGCGGGGGGTGCTGGAGCTTATCTCAGCTGCATTCGGGCAGAAGGTGGGGTACACCCTGGACAAGTCGCCACCTCATCGCAGGGCCAACACAGATAGACAGACAACATTCACACTCACATTCACACACTAGGGCCAATTTAGTGTTGCCAATCAACCTATCCCCAGGTGCATGTCTTTGGAGGTGGGAAGAAGCCGGAGTACCCGGAAGGAACCCACGCAGTCACGGAGAGAACATGCAAACTCCACACAGAAAGACCCCGAGCCCAGAATTGAACTCACGACCTTCGTATTGTGAGGCACATGCACTAACCCCTGTGACACCGTGCTGCCTTAAAAATGCCATGTTTGTAATAAATACAGTTTTTAAAAATAGGGGGGGAAATGGCTCGCTTCCGCTGGAGAGACATCTGTCTGCTAGCTACCATGAATTGATTTATATGGACCCCGACTTAAACAAGTTGAAAAACTTATTTGGGTGTTACCATTTAGTGGTCAATTGTACGGAATATGAACTGAACTGTACAATCTACTAATAAACGTTTCAATCAATCAATCAAAAAGCTTGAGCGCCCCCACTTCTCCCAGTGTGGCGAGTCAGAGTACTGCAGGGGTATTGAACTGCAAGTTGACAATATATCACCCCCTACCGTGAGGCAGAGGTACTTGCTGCCTCATGGCCTGCCTTTTCCCTGTGGCAACCAGCACGCGCCCCCTGACACGCACACGCTCAATACACTTTGGGCCTCGTTATTTTCATCAGGAAACACAGAATTTCCGCGATTTTACCATGAAAATGATCAAAATATACAGAAACCACACCAAAATCGCATAAAAAGCATAGACCTACCCCTGCCATAGGGAATTAGACTCATGAACATGTTTCACAGTCCCAAAACACAATTATTTTACTACAACTAGCCACTTAGGAGACTATCATACATCAGTCAGGGTTTAGAAATCTCACGTCATTCAAACAATTGAAGTTTTTCAAAAGTATGTTGTTAACTGTGTATATAATTGTCTCTTAGGCTTGTTTTGAGCTTGTTTTAATTGCGCCGGTAGCTCGTTTCTCTCGCGAGATCTGGCAACACAAATTATTGCTGCGCGTTTGTCTTTATGGGTGAGGGCTGACCTACGTCACTTCCGCCTACCAATCCCCTAGCAACCGGGAATTCGTTGAAAACAAACCAGCTCACAGCGAACACAGCATTGACAGAAAAAGCATTTAACGAGCGTTGTGGCTTGGAAGTCGGCGTTAAATCCTTCATTTACGCATTTTTACTTATTCGCATATCGTGTGAAAAAACGAAAATGTATTATTTGCGTCAGACTCGTCTCAGTGAACTTTAAAGCTTCTCAGGCTTAGCTTAGCTTGCTAGTTAGCTTAGCCTGCGCGCTACTAAGAAAGAGACGCGGAAGTTATCAACAACAAGTTTAAGTGTTAGTGTATAAAATACTGAGAGATTTGAGGGCTGCATGTATTGAATGGCAACATGAAAGTTATAGGGTTTATTGGTTTTTAAAAACCCAACTGTTAAGTGCAAATTTAAACGAAACCGGTTTTCGAAAATAGCTAGCTAGGCTATAGACTATATAGTATATTACTTACTTAACTTAATCCTCTTCTTCCCGGATGGGAAATAAGGCTTCGACGACTCGACACCATTCATCTCGCTGCTGTGCTCGTCTCTGTGCCTCGCCCCATGTAAGCTTCATCTCTTTCAGCTCCCCTTCAACTGTTCTTCGCCAGGTGTTCTTTGGCCGCCCTGGCTTACGTTTTCCCGGTGGTGTCCATCTTAACGCTGCCTTTGGTATCCTCTCGTTGTCCGGTTTTCGAAAATAGCTAGCTAGGCTATAGACTATATAGCAGGGGTCACCAACCTTTTTGAAACCAAGAGCTACTTCTTGGGTACTGATTAATGCGAAGGGCTACCAGTTTGATACACACTTAAATAAATTTCCAGAAATAGCCAATTTGCTCATTTACCTTTAACGTTATTATAAATAATTAATGATATTTACACTTAATTAAATGGTTTAAAAGAGGAGAAAACACGAAAAAAATGACAATTAAATTTTGAAACATAGTTTATCTTCAATTTTGACTCTTTAGAATTCAAGATTCAACCGAAAAAAAGAAGAGAAAAACTTAAAAAAAGAATATATGGAACATCATTAGTAATTTTTCCTGATTAAGATTAATTTTAGAATTTTGATGACATGTTTTAAATAGGTTAAAATCCAATCTACACTTTGTTAGAATATATAACAAATTGGACCAAGCTATATTTCTAACAAAGACAAATCATTATTTCTTCTAGAATTTCCAGAACAAATTTTTTAAAAGAAATTCAAAAGACTTTGAAATAAGATTTAAATTTGATTCTACAGATTTTCTAGATTTGACAGAATAATTTTTTTGAATTTTAATCATAATAAGTTTGAATAAATATTTCACAAATATTCTTCGTCGAAAAAACAGAAGCTAAAATGAAGAATTAAATTAAAATGTATTTATTATTCTTTACAATAAAAATAAAAAAAATACTTGAACATTGATTTAAATTGTCAGGAAAGAAGAGGAAGGAATTTAAAAGGTAAAAAGGTATGTGTTTAAAAATCCTAAAATCATTTTTAAGGTTGTATTTTTCTCTAAAATTGTCTTTCTGAAAGTTATAAGAAGCAAAGTGAAAAAAATAATGAATTTATTTAAACAAGTGAAGACCAAGTCTTTAAAATATTTTCTTGGATTTTCAAATTCTATTTGAGTTTTGTCTCTCTTGGAATTAAAAATGTCGGGCAAAGCGAGACCAGCTTGCTAGTAAATAAATACAATTTAAAAAATAGAGGCAGCTCACTGGTAAGTGCTGCTATTTGAGCTATTTTTAGAACAGGCCGGCGGGCTACTCATCTGGTCCTTACTGGCTACCTGGTGCCCGCGGGCACCGCGTTGGTGACCCCTGCTATATAGTATATACCGCATGTTATTTTTGTACAACAACTTCAGCTGTCGAACGTTATAAGGTACAAATTCAACAAGTACAACATTAGCACGGACGTATAGCCAAGTTGTGGTTAAGAAGGTGGATTTTTGTTCCTTATATTTACCAGAAACGAAGTGATCCGAACACACGACCCGGGACTTTGGGGGACTCCAGTGAGAACCGTCCTCGTTTTCCCAGTGTAAAGCTGCGAGCCATTTGTCTCGTCTCTGTGGGCTTTTATCACGCTTTGGCAGAACAAAATACAACCTTTGTTTTCCCTGTTTCCAGTTGTGGTTAGCACAACCAAAAACAACACAGTTTTTCGGCATTTTGGAGGCAGAATGACGGGTTTAACCAGCGTAGGTCGACAGGTTAAAGAGTAATGGCAACGGTTTGTTTTCTACGCCAGTCTGGTTGCTATGGCTCGAAGAACCCGTAAGTAGCTCAGTTGCCCGGATGTCGGCCCTCACCCATTGGCCATGTAGTGAGCTAATTAATGTTATTGCTAACACCTGAATGTTTTCTACTCTTTCTTCTTAGCTATTGGTAACCTAACATAGTTATATAAACTCAATTCAGTAATTTTTTTTCTATAGATAAATACAGTTTGTGTTTTGGGAAACAAGTTTGTTAAAGTGTAGAACAGAAGAGACGAGCTTGCCACCTCCCTCTGCTGTGCTGCAGGCGGGGAGGAGGAGGAGTTTAACCCCAAAATGTCTGGGAGGAGTCGGCTCTCTCTCCGTGCTCCTCCTGGGTCCTGCCTGGAAACCTTACGAAGCGAGGAAGTAACAACAGTTTTTTTGGTTGCTTCAAAATACAACAAAGCATACTTTTGGATGCCGTAAAGAGGAAAAACTCTTTAGGGAATGTTTGAATGGAGGAATCACACTAACCGGTGAGTTTGCAACTTCTTTCACAACCAGGCGCCTTTTCCTTAAAACGTCTCACTTTTTAGTTCACATATATATTTTTTAATCCATTCGAATATGTTGTTTACTTTATAAAACTGCTGCATCGCGGTACAAAAACATGTTTGGCCAACAAGTGGATTGTTCCACCCAGCTAGAGGGAACGTATTTATAGTCATACATTGTCTTTCTGTTCATTGTAATACGAATGCCATCCATCCATTTTTCTACCGCCATTAAAACAATTCTGAAAACTATATTAAAAGTGCATTTCGCTTCATTCAAAAATGACCATTCAGTGTGTAGCTCGTCTGACTTATGGGGACACTGTTTTTGCACAAAATCATAGCAGCAGCAGTTATATTTATATGTTTAGATCTATTGTTGTGTGGCTGTGTGCTGCTTGAAAAGGGTCCTCAAGCCCCATGCTGAGCCAACAAAGGGGCACTGCCCCCCTGGAGTCAGAGGCCTGACCACAGCAAACAGAGCTAGGAAGGAGTCACCGTTTGTCATTTTTTGGCCCTCGGTGTCATGGCAACGTGTAGTTGTCATTTTGTGAAACAGTGGTTCTCAACTTACTTAACTTAATATGTGTTTATCTGTATGTGGAATTGTTAACCAGCACTTTCGCCAAATTATATATCCTCCTTACTAGGGCTGTGAATCTTTGGGTGTCCCACGATTCGATTCAATATCGATTCTTGGGGTCACGATTCGATTCAAAATCTTTTTTTTTTTCAATTCAACACGATTCTCGATTCAAAAACGATTTTTTTCCCGATTCAAAACGATTCTCTATTCATTCAATACATAGGATTTCAGCAGGATCTACCCCAGTCTGCTGACATGCAAGCAGAGTAGTAGATTTTTGTAAAAAGCTTTTATAATTGTAAAGGACAATGTTTTATCAACTGATTGCAATAATGTAAATTTGTTTGAACTATTAAATGAACCAAAAACATGACTTATTTTATCTTTGTGAAAATATTGGACACAGTGTGTTGTCAAGCTTATGAGATGCGATGCAAGTCTAAGCCACTGTGACACTATTGACTATTGTTAATTTTTTTAATTTTTATAAATGTCTAATGATAATGTCAATGAGGGATTTTTAATCACTGCTATGTTAAAATTGTAACTAATATTGATACTGTTGTTGATAATATTCATTTTTGTTTCACTACTTTTGGTTTGTTCTGTGTCGTGTTTGTGTCTCCTCTCAATTGCTCTGTTTATTGCAGTTCTGAGTGTTGCTGGGTCTGCTTTGGTTTTGGATTGCATTGTTATGGTATTGCTGTGTATTGTTTTGTTGGATTGATTAATTAAAAAAAAAAAAAAAAAAATCGAATTTTTAAAAATGAGAATCGATTCTGAATCGCACAACGTGAGAATCGCGATTCAAATTCGAATCGACTTTTTCCCACACCCCTACTCCTTACCTACCCTGTTTACGTATTACCTTAGGCCTATGTCTACTTTGTCGTTGGGCTGCTTTTATTAATCGTATAATTTATCGATTAATCCGTTTGATTAAATGAGTAATCAAATAAAAACACACTTTCTAGCCTCAATGCGTCTTTTAGGAGAAATAGTTCAAATAAAGAAGGATTTTTCTAATAACCTTTGGTGTTTCTTCTTTTTAATGCACATGACATTGAAATCTCACTTTTACCATGGGATCATCACGATAGATTGTATTTTTTTAATTTAAAAAAACTGTGTAGCATAAAACCAGGTAATAGATAATAAATGTGTTATTGTTTTGTTTTTTATAAAATTCTGTTTTTATAAGACATTCATTGTTTATTATTACACTGTTCCTATATATGCAGGATGCTTTCTAGTAATGTGCTGCATCATCGATATAGTGATATTGTGTCAACTCTGTTTGATAGTGTTAAACACTTCACCACGTTGTCTGTTTTTTTCCCACTTTTAAATGATTGCAAACATCTCTCTCTTGTCTTTTGTGGGCACTCTGCTCTCTCTCTACCACTCTCAAACAAGAAAATGTTTCTAATAAAATGAATCGATGAATCATTGTAGCCCTACTTAGTCATATTTCCTCGTCAGCTTCTTGATTTATTTGAGCAATGCTGCCACCTAGCAAGATGCCTGTGTATTGTTTAAGCATGAGTAATGGCACTTCTACTCAAAATCCCATTGCCTCTCATGCCCCCCCCAACTCCCCCTTTTTTTGAGAAGCAATATTTTGAAGCATGCACAACCGGGATGCACAAATAAAATCACCGGCTAATTGTTGGGAGTAATTTCCTTCAAGGTTCTGCTTGAATGCCATCCAATAGTCTTGAGACCTACATTATGTGTGCTGATTCACTCTTTTGGGATATTTATGTCCTAATTAGTGATTATTCAACAAGGTATTGAAGTTGAGGAAACACTGCTTACCTCATTTGTATTGGAATTAGACTGGGTTGACACAAGCACTACAGTTAAGAGATACTAAACAAATGTGTGGCAGGAGAGACAAGCCTCATTGATTCTGCTTTTTTTAATCAACCGTAAAGAATTAGTCTTTGACTTTTATAATTGTAGTCGAACTACTCAGAAGTTGTGGCACCACGTTCCTATTTTTGTCATATGCGGTTCAAATAGTTGAGGCAAGGAAAATTCTGCCCGCTACACGCAACATGATGATTGTATTATTTCACTTTTTCCGTGGTTGTTATGTGACGGCGATTGAGTGTGACCCGTTATTTCCTTCTAGTGGCGAGCATGTGATGCTCCTGGTAGTTCTCTTTTTATGACAGGAGGAGGAGGCCCCCTATCATATGTGTTGATGAGTGCCAATAACATAAAAAGGATTGAATAGCCGAGATTGGCGCAAGGACAATAAGGAGCAATGGCATCACAACCACAAGAGCTTTCCTCATGCAAGCGCTCTTGTTTTGATGCCAGTTGATTTAGTTTGAATTATGCATAGCGGTGCAGGCTAATGGACGATGGAAAATAGCTTTTCTTCTCTTTTGGTGATCTGTGTGGCCAGTGAGCATTTTGGAAAGGTTCCACCTATGCTGTAGCGTATTAGGAGGTTTGAGCTGTTGTTAATTCTAAGGTTGACAATGTTTCATGTCTTCTTCCCGCTGCATTTTTCTCCATATATGGAGAGGAGTGCATGTGACTTATCAGGCATGGCTAACATCTGTACTCGTGTGACATGTTGGCAACTTTTATGGTGTAAACGGTGCACATATTCCAGACTAAACTGATTTTGAATGAATTAAATTGGACTGAATTGTGACAATGAAATGTCCTTTTATGGCTTCTAGGTTGTTGTTTTTTGCAGTGTGCACGGTCGAGTCAGGCCGGCGCGATGGTGACATGTGTGTTTCTATTTTCTGCCCCTGTGGTTTGGATTATTTTTGTGTTCATGCAGCAGCATCTGGAGAGTTGGCTATAAAAAGAATCTTAACTAGAGGCCCGAGACTTGTCATTTAGCAGGCCCAAGTCAACTAAAAGACACATGACTGGCCTCTGCACACAGTTGACCACAACTTTGGCTTTTAGTAGCTTCATACTTTTCTCGCTGCATAATTCAGTGAGTAAAACTTTTGGAAAAACTTTTTTTTGTGGCTCCACACACACATGCATGCCATCCACTTTACTTTGTGTCTCTTGCGCTGCACAAACAGAAACCTTCTGTCCGAGCTCACCAGAGCAGCGCGGTCTTATCCAGCTGAACAAGGTGTGCCCAGTCGTGCACTCTTAACAGCCTTAAGCCTGGGGTGGAGATTAACACATCAGTTTAAATTCAGTGGCACCCTTCAGGGTCACCTGCGAAAAAGGATGGTCTGTAAACTGTGCAAAGAAAATGAAGATTAAAGTAAGACACCAGCTTTAACGATTTATCACAAGGAGCAGGATTAAAAGGTTTTTATGTGGATGATTAGAGCCGATGTTGGAGGGAAAAGTAGGAGGGAGGTCGCTTTCTGCACTGACTGACTGGCCAATACATTTGACAAAATTATTGTGGTGTAGTGCACTGCATCATACTGAAGGCTGTTACTATTGTTTTTTTTTCGCTTGCTAAGGAAACCAAAATATTAGACATAGCTGTCAGTGTGATGCTGTGCACTTGTACACAACTTCAACCACAATAATAAACGTGCACCAACATATTTGTGTCCTTTTCTCAAAAATATTCTTAGTCTATTTGATAATTTACTGTTCGTATCTGGTTACTTTCTGTTGTAACATGGTTGCATCTCACTTCTGTTAAAATGTAATAAACACTTATTCTTCTGTTGTTTGAATACTTTATATTAGTTTGGGCAATACCACAAATTTAGGTATGGATCCAATACCAAGTAGATATGTGGAAGTATTGGTTGTACCAATGCCAATACTGTACTGATATAATTTTTTATCACAATTATAATCAGACAAAAACACATGATGGCGATGTAACAATATCAGTTTAATATTTAAAATATTTCCAACTATTGGCTCTTATATAAATACTTTGGTTTTTGCCCTTACAGTCCTCCTATGTCCAGCACTTAATCCCTGAGATTGTAAAAACATAACAAAAAAGACCAAACATGTTGTGATAATACAAAACATCAATCTAACCACTGTAGTATCGATAATACACTGACACTCTAATTGGTATCGTTACTGACGATATTTGTATTGATCTGCCCACCTCTGTTTACATTCAAGAGCTCTAGCTTAGCAGTTAGCATATCCTTCTATGGTGTGTAGTGTAGCATGTTTAGCTTTTCCACGTCCTCCTATGATAAAGTTACTTGTAAGACGCTTACAAAAGTTTATTTACTGCAATGGAGTTGAGTATTCCTGATTTAGAATTGGCTTTGTATTGTGGAGGGGCGTTAGCTGCCAGCTCCCTAGCGAGAATGATTCTTTACGTTTAGGGCGCAGTCGCTTGTCACTGTCAAATTTGCAGGACACAGCTAGAATGTCATCAACAAGCATTAGCACAATATAACAATAGTATTTCAAGCTCTATTGTCGGCCAAATTCATATAATTTATATCGTTTATAACCCGCAACCTGTTAGGCCTGGGCGATATATTGATTTTATCAATAAATTCGAGTTTTTTGTTGCAGTCGAAGCGGTAGAAAATGGATAGATAGATGGATTAAAAAAATAAAAAATATATTTGTTTTCCTGTCCTTGCTCTTCCTTAGCCAAAATCCACAAGCTTAGCAAAACATGGTTAATGCTAATGATAAGGTGAGCAAGACGTTTGTACATAGCAAAAAGAAAAGTGTTGTCAGTGCTTTAAATGTGCGGAAACAGGCGTGGGACAAATGACTGCATGCTGCAAAGTTTCTTTATAAAAGGCAGCAGCACAACAAACTTATTCCAACATCTGAAACAGCATTGAACCGAGTGGGGGAAAGGCAATTCTTTACGAGGAAAACAAGAGAACTACAACAACAAACTCCACCTAAGGAGCAGCTTACTGTGGTGGAATCATTTACACACAAAGTACCATGTATGATGAAAAAGGAGCACAATGCACAGAGCGATCACTAAAGCAGTCACTCTGCACATCCAAACCGGACAACTCGTACACGTGTGTGCTGCTGCAAAACTCTCATGGAATTATAACGCAAATAATCATTAATATAGTGATATAGTACATGTGCAATGAAGTGTACATTGTCTTTAAAATCGGTACACACTTAACAAGGAGCCCAGGATACTCTATGGTAAAGCCTACGTTTATCCACATGCCAAAACTATATAGTAATCTCAATGTTATACTTGTTTATTTATTTGCATACAATGTACAATATTACATTTTTATTTACAGAACTATTTCATTCAAGACGGAAGTTTTAAGTTTGCACTTTATTGATATGATTGATATTTATTACTATTTAATGATTACTGGTATCTTTTGGAGTTTATTTATTTGCACGCAATGTGCAATGCAACATTTTTGTATTGTATTTTATTCAAGCAGAAGTATTTCTTCCCAGAGGAAGCTCCTAAATTATTTAATTGAAAATGATTGCATAAAAAGTAAAATGTATATCTGGTCTAAAAAGAACATTATACACATTAGAATTTTGCTAAGAGTAAGATGCAGTGTGTGCATTGTCATTTCAAACAACTATCCATCCATCTATTTTCTACCGCTTGTCCCTCTCGGGGTCATGGGGGGTGCTGGAGCCTATCCCAGCTGCGCTCAGGCGGAAGGCGGTTTACACCCTGGAAAGTCGCCACTTCATCGCAGGGCCAACACAGATAGACAGACAACATTCACACACTAGGGAATATTTAGTGTTGCCAATCAATCCCCAGGTGCATGTCTTTGGAGGTGGGAGGAAGCGGGAGTACCCGGAGGGCAGCCACACAGTCACGGGGACTGCTTTCTTTAAAATTAGGGAAAACAATCCTAAATCAAGTTTTTAGTGAAAAAATTGGAGTATTTATTTTTATGACATATCGCCCAGACCTACAATGCTTACTGACACCTAATGTACAGAGTTGTAACGGCACGCTGCATTCACAGAGCGTCCCAATATAATGTGTTTGGGAAACGCTGCTATTATTTGAATAAAAGTAGCGTTATAACAGCAGTAATAACAAGCAAAGCTCACACACAATTATGAACTACACTATTTAAGGCTTAAAAAAGTGGTGCCTCAGCTAAGTGATGTGTTTTGCAAGCAATCATGTGATTATAGAAATGTATGAACACTTATATGGAAAAAGGAACACAATGCTGGTGTACCGATTGATAATAAAGAGTTTATATCTTGACAGTGAAGGAGAACCTTGTTAAAGTCATTTTTAATGCTCAAGCACATTGGTGTTTCTGATGGCTCTTCCTTGAAAACATGTTTGTACACCCTTTATGGGCAACCACCAATCTTGTTTATATGGAAATATGCCATCTAAGCCCTTGCTCTTTGGCTTTAAGCCTGCTCTAGGGTCGATCCCGGTGACAATGGAAATCATGATTGATCTGTGCTTCCTTGGTCCACTAGCCATCAGGTGTCACTTACTATCCTATTGGAAAGGCAAACACAGCTGGTGCGACGGGCTGAAGTGATCACTGAGAGGTTTTTCACTTGGCACCAGGTCCCTTGTATTGTCCCTTGTGATGGATGGTGCAGATTCACATTTACACCGTGTCCCACCTGCTCATCAGTGGGCGGAGATAGATAGATTTACTTTTCGTCCTAAAATCTACGAAGTCCGCGCTTCATCTGTTGTCGCACTTTAAACTCTGTGAATTTACATAGCCTCTTTAACTAAATTGAATGAATGATAGTGCTTTGTCCAACTAGTATTACCCCCAAATCCACCTATTTTCTTTTCAGTGTACGCTGTTCAGGGTTACTGGGGTCTGGGCAAAGGGTGGAACAGCATGGCAGACTACAGCGTGGACTGGTCATCAATCAGTTAGCAACAGAACAGGGCATTGAGTGGGAATTGATCCTGTTTTATGCAAAACCAACTTGTCTTACCTGTTAGTACCTGTTTTTGTGTATTTGGGATTTCCATAATCCCCAAAAATTTAAGGTCAAACCATGGAGGCATGGTGGGGATTAGAGGTGAGAGAAATAATAAATTTTTAGATGCATCGCAATTTGGACATGGACGATTATAGAATCGATTAGTAAACGTCAATAATCGATTTATTTATTGTAAATAAAGTAATGCAGACAGTCCTAAAATTTGGCTGACTGCAGCGAGCCACCTCACCGATAGATCCGACGAGCTCAAGTTTTGCTCAAATTTTCATTAATTTACTAAATGTGGCAATTAATTGAACTGTTTGTTATTCCAAATGAATTGTTTTTTTTAAAGTTGCATTTGATAAACGTTTATTTGGTGAAACAAAAATAAATGTAAAATTGCAAGTATATACATTAAGTAAAGATGCATCAATAATCGATTTTTTATCTAATCGTAGCTCCTGGATCGTAATCGAATTGTGATGTGCCCAAAGATTCCCACCTCTAGTGGGGATATTTATAAAGCAATCTTGCCTTCATTCATACTTTCTCCAAATAAGCCATTTTAATTTGAGGAGCTAGTGACGTATTTGTCTCTAGTTACATGAGCGGATATCTCCAGGTATGCTGAAGATTTACCTGAAGAGCTTTGCGCCAGTCCGCTATTGTAGTCTGAAGTTGTATTCACTAAATCCCTTCTTTTTCGCTCTCTTCTTGTGGGGTAGACGGTCTCGTACATGCACGTACATCCTCATAGTTGTAACCTATATCTGTCAGTACACTCGATATGGAAGCGCTAAAAACTATAACATGGCTGACAGGGAGAAGACACAGTTGGAGTGGAGGCATGTAAATAGCAGTTTGAAGATAGTTTGTAAAACAAACTGTATGCAAAATTTTGACCAAAGAAACCACCGTTACATGTTATGTAGACCACAAGGAAGGGTTTTGAATGTAGAAAAAAATCATAAGATTCCTTTTAAATCACAGTATCTAGTAGGGTGTAACCATTTGTCGATGTTATCGACAAAAATCGTTAAGAAAATTGGTCGCTGAAAAATGTATTTGTCGATAATTGTCTTTGACTTTGCTTTGAGACTAACTAGGGCTGCAACTATAAATCGATTAAATCTTTAAATTCAATAAAAACAAAAGCTTCAATTAACATTCTGTTGCCTCCTTTAGGCGCACTGGTGTGTGTGTGTGTGTGTGCGGTAATCTTTTTTTTAAAATTTTTATTTATGCACACATTATAAAAGTGCAATTTCAATGTTAATGTGCATTTATTATAAAAATAAATAGAATAATGGTTATGGCGAGCAGAAACAAATTATTTCAACTATTTTTTCTAAAATATGCATTGAGGCTATAAAGTAAATTTTATCTGATTACTCGATTAATCAAAGTGATCAATAGATTACTCGAATACTATAATAATTGATAGCTGCAGCTCTACCAAAACAAAGAGTCTGAGTTGTGTAAAAAATACATTTGAACATAATTTTAGCCTAAGTCCACCAGCTAAAACGTGTTTTTGTGTACATCTTTTTAAACACATCATCACAAAATGCTCTTTTCTTGAGAAAGCCCTAGTGTGTGTGAATGTGAGTGTGAATGTTGTCTGTCTATCTGTGTTGGCCCTGCGATGAGGTGGCTACTTGTCCAGGGTGTACCCCGCCTTCCGCCCGAATGCAGCTCGGATAGGTGAAAGGACAAGCGGTAGAAAATGGATGGATTTAGTGTTGTCTTGTTATTGCTGCTATTATGACTCTCCTTTGTTTACATAGAAAAACATATTCTTGATTTTTTTTTTAGCAGCACTTTGCTTGCCCTTGTTTTTGAATGGACAAAAGTTGAAGAGAGTTATTTTTTAAAGCCTAATAAGCAACACAATTACAGTATGAATATATATGTATAAATCAAGTAGTCATCCTTGTTGTTAGTTAACACATGCTTAAAAAAACCTTGAGCTGAATTCAAAAGCCTATGTCTAAATTAGAGCCACTGAACTGTTCTATGTTTAAGATTGTCAATGACAGCTATTAAAATAGTTGTTTGTTGCATTCCCAGTTATTAGTAAAATAAAGCTTGTCATCAGCAGACTAGACAATCGCCGTTTCAACCATCTGCACATCTGCTCAGTGCAGATGTCATCACCTGTCCACAGTTATGCAACTGGCAGTTTAGCTGCTAGCAATTAGCTAGTCACCACAAACAAGCAAAACAATTTTTTTTATTTCAATTATTTTGCCTAAAGTATGCATTGAGGCTATAAAATGTGTTTTACTCGATTAATTGAACAAACCAATCGATAGATTACTTGGTTACTAAAATAATCGATAGCTGCAGCCATAAACATCTCTATACTCATACCCATATATTTACTTATTCCTGATTTGCTAGAGGATAAAACGTAGCAAAAATGAATTGTGATGCAATTAAACGACTTTGTCGCTATATTTAGCAAGCAGAGCTACATATTAAAAGTGATGGAGTATATCTTAGGTCATGCATTTATTTGGTAATCAAATACAAAGTATTCACAAAAGTATTCGCCACCACAGGTCTATGGCGTGTACATTACCACAGCATGCAGACAACCCCTAGAAGCTCGAAACACAACCTTTATCACTTCTTTAAGTGCTAAGAAAACACCTTAGCGACACTTATGTTGTCTGGCAACGCTTTAAACACCACTAGTTTACTTATTTCAACAGGAAGGCAAAGTGTGGCCTGTGGGCCATTTGCTGAACATAGCCTTTTTTTCTATCACGTTGCCACCATATTGAAATAATATTAAATACAATATTGTTTGTTCTTTGTCTATGATCATATGTAAAAGCACAGTATTATTTGTTTTTATATACAGGGTTGAAGCACAGTGATTTTAAATACTTGACACTTTAAGATAATATTTAATTAAGTAGTGAATTTTAAAGTACACAAGTTCAGTGTTTTATTTATTTGTAATGGTATCACGGTGGGAGAGGGGTCAGTGCGTCTGCCTCACAATACGAAGGTCCTGGGTTCGATCCTGCGCTCGGGATCTTTCTGTGTGGAGTTTGCATGTCCTCCCCGTGACTGCGTGGGTTCCCTCCGGGTACTCCAGCTTCCTCCCACTTCCAAAGACATGCACCTGGGGTTAGGTTGATTGGCAACACTAAATTGACCCTAGTGTGTGAATGTGAGTGTGAATGTTGTCTGTCTATCTGTGTTGGCCCTGCGATGAGGTGGCGACTTGTCCAGGGTGTACCCCGCCTTCCGCCCGATTGTAGCTGAAATAGGCTCCAGCATCCCCCGCGACCCCGAAGGGAATAATCAGTAGAAAATGGATGGATGGGATCAAATACGTTTTGAGAATTGTGGAAATTCCTAGATATTGGTATTAGCTACCAAAATGCTGGTATCATTATAACCCTACCAATGGCACATTCTACCCCAAAGTTGAAAGGAAATGGGCATCTTTATTGTACACCCACAAACAGTTGAACAAATGTAATCTTTTTTTTAAAATTTTTTAACAATTTGTACTCTATGAGAACTTTAGTAGCTGTATATCAGTGTCTCCAGCACAACATTGGTATTCGGATATTGATGTTGTCATTTGAACTGTTCCTATGCATTCTCTATTTAACAGCACAGGATGTGATGATCTTATTTTTAACCGACCCAAAGATCTTTAGAAGATCGCTGGCAGCAGTTGTTTTTATTTAGAGGTGCATCATTAGCACGCTTCTCATGGTTCATCCTTCTCCACATGACCAATAGGTGGCTTGATGTCCAACTTCCAAGCCAGGCAAATATATCTTTGTGATTTATTTATATATATATATATTTTTTACTGCTCTAGCTTTGTCATGTTGGTTCAGTCATTTGGCAGGCGGCCAGAGTCAACACATTCTGGTTGCTTAATGTCCCTGGCAAGCATGTATTGACTAACACAACATGCTCAATTAACTCCCTCTTCAAAGAAAGAAGTAATTGTAACCAAAGAACATGTTACCTGCAGCGATACCATCGTCAGGCCTTGTTTGACTGACAGGCCTCAGCTGTCAGACAGAAAAGGATATGTAAGCTTACTGCAAAGAATGTTGCTATAACAACGGTCAACTGTTTTTGCAGCCTCAGGGGGTAAAATGGCTAGAATATGTATCACATCCACCAAGCAGTAGTGTTATGCAGGAAACCAATGTGCGTTCCTTTAATGCCTTCTTGCATGATGCCCAAAGGGTATCTTAGGTTTCTTATCTAACGCTAGCACTATTCCACCGGCAGTGCCAGGGCATAATCTCTTCTCTGCTATTGCATAAGAGTTGTTGAACCTAGGGAATGCTGCGTATGCCCTGGGGGCGGAGGGACCATCTTGTTCTGTCCCCTGGTGGCTTGCTGCACAGGTGTAATGAACAGTTGTCTTGACAACAAAATGTGATGGGTACCAGATATGGTACTTTTACAGGACCTCACGTTCATTTGAAGACTCTGCACCGGCCTCAACCAATTAACAGGCAAACAAGCATTTATAGCAGACTCAGCCGGACTGCTTCTCGTCAGGGGAAAGGCTGCGTGATTTTGAGAAAAAAAACAACAATGTTTCGAATTGCAAATTTTATATTTTATACATATAAATGCATAAAACTGCAAAATTAACAAGTGAAGAAAGACATGTTACTTTTAGACTGTCAATCAACATATTCTTGTCTCAAGCTGCCACACATTAGAACAATATGCAATAATCTACTTTCATAAATATTTGGCTTTATGCAGACTGAGAGCTTTTGTCAACATCATGCTCTTAAACTGAAGAATTGACCGATAAAAATTATACAGTGTATATAATGTCAAGTAATTATAATATATAATAATGATGCAAGTAACCATTTAGAAGGATATACACTTATTTCTCCCTATTGTAGAATTGTTTACCATTGGACTGTAATTGGAACGTAAATAACATTTAGTTATAAATAAATAAACAAAAAAAAGGACTCTCATCTCTGTAAAAAATGGCGGCGCATCGCATGAGAATGCAGCGGCTCTGCTAACGCTCTTGGGAGTGTAGAGCGATTTGGCAAAAAACACCCGTCATTTCTGTCAATTTCATGGCTGGCTCAAAGCGTGAACACTCTGTGATCACATATGACCGACAGACAATTCTGGATGTGGATGGATCGGGTCGTTATAGACTGAAAGATGCATGTACGGTGGACCTCCTCGCTAGCATGGGAATACTTCGTGGGCTACATCGAGCGGCCTTTGTAGCAGCGGAGTCAAGTGCTAGCGGTGACCGCCAATGGAGACGACATAGGCGGTGCGAGCGGAAGCAGAAGCGGGGATGCCGAGCTGGGCTAACAACAAAGAGAAAAGCTAACCAAAGAAACGTGGAGTCTCCGGGTAAGAAGCCATTTAAACTAGAACTAGCCGGCGTCAGGCTGGATAATCCCTGCACACATAGCAATTCTCTTAGAATAAAACACAACTCACATAATGTTTTTTCTTTTGTGACCGTGTCAGAGGCAGACATACATTGTACCGAGGTAGCTAACTATGATGTGTTCAGTTTATCGCAAAATCAAGCAAACAATCTGAATATCCCCGTCGTATCAATTCCTAGATATGGTCGAAACTATTTAAAGTGCAATACGCATAATAAACGCAACATTATTAATATTGCTACTTCGGATAATTTCAACAAACAATCCTCAAAACAGCCCACTACCTATAATATGGGCTTTTTAAACATAAGATCATTATCTTCCAAAACGCTATTAGTTAATGAAGTCATTAGAGACAACAAACTTGACGTCGTTGGTCTCGCCGAGACCTGGCTCAAACCAGACGATTTTTTTGCGCTAAATGAAGCATCTCCTCCTGGCTATACCAATACACATGTTGCCAGACCTCTTAAAAGGGGAGGGGGTGTCGCACTAATATACAATGAAAACTATAATCTTACACCTAACCTAAATAATAAATATAACTCGTTTGAGGTGCTCACTTTGAGGTTTGTCACACCGCTGCCTCTCCACCTGGCTGTTATCTACCGCCCCCCTGGGCCCTATTCGGACTTCATCAGTGAATTCTCAGAGTTTGTTGCCGATCTAGTGACGCACGCCGACAATATAATCATAATGGGGGACTTTAATATCCATATGAATACCCCATCGGACCCTCCATGCGTGGCGCTCCAGACTATAATTGATAGCTGTGGTCTTACACAAATAATAAATGAACCCACGCATCGCAACGGTAATACGATAGATCTAGTGCTTGTCAGGGGTGTCACCACCTCTAAAGTTACGATACTCCCGTACACTAAAGTAATGTCCGACCATTACCTTATAAAATTCGAAGTTCTGACTCATTGTCAATAAACTAATAATAATAATAATAACTACTATAGCACCCGCAACATTAATGCTGCCACAACGACGACTCTTACTGACCTACTGCCTTCGGTAATGGCACCATTCCCAAATTATGTGGGCTCTATTGATAACCTCACTAACAACTTTAATGACGCCATGCGCGACACCATTGATATTGTAGCACCGCTAAAGCTAAAAAGGGCCCCTAAAAGGCGTACCCCATGGTTTACAGAAGAAACTAAAGCCCAGAAATGATCATGTAGAAAGCTGGAACGCAAATGGCTTGCGACTAAACTTGAGGTTTTCCATCAAGCATGGTGTGATAGTTTAATAACTTATAAACGCATGCTTACCTCAGCTAAAGCTAAATATTACTCAAATCTCATCCACCTCAACAAAAATTATCCTAAATTTCTGTTTAGTACAGTAGCATCGCTAACCCAACAAGGGACTTCTCCCAGTAGCTCCACCCACTCAGCAGATGACTTTATGAATTTCTTTAATAAGAAAATTGAAGTCATTAGAAAAGAGATTAAAGACAATGCATCTCAGCTACAACTGGGTTCTATTAACACAGATACGACTGTATATACGACGGACACTGCCCTCCAAAATAGTTTCTCTCTCTTTGATGAAATAACATTGGAGGAATTGTCAAAATGTGTAAATGGGACAAAACAAACAACATGTTTACTTGACCCAATTCCTGGGAAACTTATCAAGGAGCTTTTTGTATTATTAGGTCCATCAGTATTAAATATTATAAACTTATCACTTTCCTCTGGCACTGTTCCCCTAGCATTCAAAAAAGCGGTTATTCATCCTCTACTCAAAAGACCTAACCTCGATCCTGATCTCCTGGTAAACTACCGACCGATGTCCCACCTTCCGTTTATCTCGAAAATCCTCGAAAAAATTGTAGCACAGCAGCTAAATGAACACTTAGCGTCTAACAATCTCTGTGAACCTTTTCAATCCGGTTTCAGGGCAAATCACTCTACGGAGACAGCCCTCGCAAAAATGACTAATGATCTATTGCTAACGATGGATTCTGATGCTTCATCTATGTTGCTGCTTCTTGATCTTAGCGCCGCTTTCGATACTGTTGATCATAATATTTTATTAGAGCGTATCAAAACGCGTATTGGGATGACAGACTTAGCCTTGTCTTGGTTTAACTCTTATCTTACTGACAGGATGCAGTGTGTCTCCCATAACAATGTGACCTCGGACTATGTTAAGGTAACGTGCGGAGTTCCCCAGGGTTCGGTTCTTGGCCCTGCAATCTTTAGTATTTACATGCTGCCGCTAGGTGACATCATACGCAAATACGGTGTTAGCTTTCACTGTTATGCTGATGACACCCAACTCTACATGCCCCTAAAGCTGACCAACACGCCGGATTGTAGTCAGCTGGAGGCGTGTCTTAATGAAATTAAACAATGGATGTCCGCTAACTTTTTGCAACTCAACGCTAAGAAAACGGAAATGCTGATTATCGGTCCTGCTCAACACCGACATCTATTTAAAAATACCACCTTAACATTTGACAACCAAACAATTAAACAAGGTGACTCTGTAAAGAATCTGGGTATTATCTTCGACCCAACTCTCTCGTTTGAGTCGCACATTAAAAGTGTTACTAAAACGGCCTTCTTTCATCTCCGTAATATCGCTAAAATTCGTCCCATTTTGTCCACAAGCGATGCTGAGATCATTATCCATGCGTTCGTTACATCTCGTCTCGATTACTGTAACGTTTTATTTTCGGGCCTCCCTATGTCTAGCATTAAAAGATTACAGATGGTACAAAATGCGGCTGCTAGACTTTTGACAAAAACAAGAAAGTTTGATCATATTACGCCTATACTGGCTCACTTGCACTGGCTTCCTGTGCACCTAAGATGCGACTTTAAGGTTTTACTACTTACGTATAAAATACTACACGGTCAAGCTCCTGCCTATCTTGCCGATTGTATTGTACCATATGTCCCGGCAAGAAATCTGCGTTCAAAGAACTCCGGCTTATTAGTGATTCCCAGAGCCCAAAAAAAGCCTGCGGGCTATAGAGCGTTTTCTATTCGGGCTCCAATACTATGGAATGCCCTCCCGGTAAAAGTTAGAGATGCTACCTCAGTAGAAGCATTTAAGTCTCATCTTAAAACTCATTTGTATACTCTAGCCTTTAAATAGACTCCCTTTTTAGACCAGTTGATCTGCCGTTTCTTTTCTTTTCTACTCTGCTCCAAACCCGGGGTGGACCGCTAGCCTGTTCATCAGATGGGGACATCTCTACGCTGCTGACCCGTCTCCACTCGGGATGGTTCCTGCTTGCCCCACTATGGACTGGACTCTCGCTGATGTGTTGGACTTTCACAATATTATGTCAGACCCACTCGACATCCATTGCTTTCGGTCTCCCCTAGAGGGGGAGGTAGGGGGGAGGGGGGGGGGGGTTACCCACATATGCGGTCCTCTCCAAGGTTTCTCATAGTCATTCACATTGACGTCCCACTGGGGTGAGTTTTCCTTGCCCGTATGTGGGCTCTGTACCGAGGATGTCGTTGTGGCTTGTACAGCCCTTTGAGACACTTGTGATTTAGGGCTATATAAATAAACATTGATTGATTGATTGATTGATTGATTGATTGTAAGCAACATTATTACTTAAATATATTTTGAACAAAAAACTACATTGGGTTGTCTTCTTTTGTTGTTGTTATTGCCATCACGTGATTAGGTCTTTCTCACTCGTTCGTCCGTGTTGATAGGCTTTGCCCGGATTTCCACTGGATGCGGAACGGCTGCTGAACGAAACAGCCACGGAAGAGCACCGCCATCGCCGTTCTGTTGCGGGTCCGTTGTGAAGCGAAATAGCGCAGACTTTACAGAAGCAAAAAAAAATCGGAAAAATCGGTCCTGCCATTAATAACACGTACTAAACAGCAACACAGACGACAGCTACCAGATATTTGCTGTTGTTTGCTCAGGTAGCAACAATTAAATACAAAGAAAAGCAAGCTATGCATCAGGCAGAGGTGTTATAAAACCACAGGAACAGACGTGCAAAATAAAATTAAGTGCCACCATGTAAACTAAACAGCAGCTTTAGTGTAGACGCTGAAATACTTTTCAAAGTGCCATTCTGCTGGTTACTGTGCAGCTAGGTATATATCTTTATCAAGATAAACAGTAGATGCTGTGATTACCTTGCAAAGTTGTGGCTAAGTTGGGGCTGGAGGTCTTTCAAATCAGTGTCCTTGTCTTGCCACATGGTAGCTGTGCTAGCATTAGCATCTCAAGCTCCCGAGTATCTTCATGATGTCACAACAGGTGAGTGCTCAGATTAGTCGTGCTGCCCGTACTTTATCGCTGCTTTCCAAATGTTAGCCATATTTTTATCCAACTGAAGATTTTTAAAAAAAATCAGAACGTTTACCACACTTTAGATTTTATATTCGGGGGTGCATTGCTTGTAAACACTTTTGGTGCTGTCTGCCATGTTGGTCTGTTGCTTTCAGTCGCAAACGAGAACATTACTTTCGTATTACGCCATCACAGAAGTCCTGCAAGATTAGAGCGGCCATATTTTGTAGCAGAGCTCCATTCAACTGATTCATGATTTTTCAACTGGACATTGACCAATCTATACTAGATATAGATCGATCCAGAGGTTCGCCAAGCGATGTATTCATATCTCCAAACTAAGTTAAAATCGGTTTTCGGTTTGTACCAATTAGTTTTTACACCACTAAGATAAATCCCATTGTTGTGTGCGTGTGTTTGTGTGTGTGCGTGTGTGTATGTATACATTTTTGTACTTCAGTTTTTCCATTTACAATCCATAAATAATTGACTGTTAATGTACATGTATGTTTTTAATCATAAAAATCCAAAACACATATCAATAACAAAAAAACAGTATGTCTACTGTGTATGGATATGGATGTTTACGCGGCAAAAAAGGTATTCAATCAAAAGAGATGTCAAATGAGGATATACAGTGTGTGCCTAACTACAGCTGTGGCCAGCTCAAAGTTGGAAGCAAACATTGCGCCCTGTAGTCTTTTGACCAATCATTAAGGAGGTGACTGAAACCGAGTTGGCCATACTCTCTTTATACACGACTACTATAGCCTATACCAGTGGTTCTTAACCTTGTTGGAGGCACCGAACCCCACCAGTTTCATATGCACACTCACCGAACTTTTCTTTAGTGAAAAATACAATTTTGTTTTTTTTCAAATTCAAGACAAAGTTATATGTTTTTGGTAACACTTGTATGGGGAACATATTCTCAGTAACAAATACTTAATTTAGAGTTTTTTTGGACACTAGGGGAACATATTCTAAGTAACAAAGACTTAATTTAGAGTTATTTGGTTAGGGTTAGGGTTAGAGGTTTAGGGCCAGGGTTAGAGGGTTAGGGTTATAATAAGGCCATGCCGAATAAGGCATTAATAAGTACTTAATAATGACTAGTTAAGAGCCAATATGTTACTAATTTGCATGTTAATAAGCAACTAATTAATGGGGAATATGTTCCCCATACTAAAGTGTTACCATGTTTTTTTACTGGTGCACAAAATGAACCGTGCATGAACATCACCTTGTTCAAAGAACAAAACCAACAGAGTGCATAAACTCACAACAAATTACACACCTGCAAATCAGTGCGACTTCTGCTGTTGCCGTATCCGTAATACGTCGATAGGGAGAAGTTTTTATTTACACGATGAGTCGGGTGTGTTTTGACCTCCGCCGAACCCCTAGGGTTCGATCGAACCCAGGTTAAGAACCACTGGCCTATACACTACAGCCACTTAATGTCTTGGAATTGCAACTGCATGCAAAGTCTACAACTGTACATAATACTTGCAAATAATACTCAGAAGTGTAAGAAAACAAGATTACATTACAGGACAGCATGGTTATTATTATCAGCTTGGTGTTAAATGTTAAATAAAAAAATGTGTTATTTTTATTATTCAACAAGTAACATTTATTACTACATTAAGAGACACAAAAGTACCAAAAATTGGTAGCATTGAGTACCGGTATCGATTTCTAGGAATTGGGAATTACTACCCTATCAGTTCAGTCGTGAAAGGTACCCTTCCCTATACCTGAAGTCATCAAATTAGTTTTTAGGTATGTCAGGTGAGAAATCAAATGTTTGGCGTGATGAAACGCACTTGTTGCGATTATTTATAATTGGATGGCCAACAACCATTTATTCAAGTCATCGCAAATCCAACACACATGCAGCGCTGTCTGCAGGAAAAACCAAAGGCTATTTATGGCACTTGACATTCAATGGTCATTGAAGACTTGTAATTTGTCAGCATCCCTATGCTAATGTTATTAAAGGTCCTGCAGCCCAGAAAGGCAAATGCTTTATGTGCATGATGATCCGGACCTGTTGCTTTTTTTCCAAGAGCCACCAACTTGCTTTGTTTTTATAGAAATAATTTCCATAAATGCATTGAAAAGGATGTCTACAACCGTGTTTTATATGGAAGTCAGAACGGAGCTACAAGAGGGGGGAAATAATCTGGTGGCTTTTCCAGATGCTTCCTCAACATGTGGATGATAGTATCCACAGTTTAGACTGAATCTGTGCGGTAAAAGTGGAACAAATGACTCACAACTACAAGGCATGAGCAAAATAAGTCTGTCTCACAACCGGTTTGTGTGCATTTTGGAAAATCGCTGTGTGGATGAATAACTGCTGCTGTGGCTCATCTCATGCTTGTCGGCGTTGTAGGCCAAAAGGAACATTCTATTTGGAAAGACAGTCTCAGCGACCATGCATATTTTTACTCATTTTTTTAATGTTTTTCGATATTGTTATAATGATCTTATACATAGTTATAGCGGCTCCATACACAGTGTAGAGCCGCTATATTAATAACCACCTCTATTACAGAAAACAAACACATTTGTTTAGTATTTTAAGCACCATTATCAACTAATATTATCACTGAAGGACAAGGCTAAGCAATGTTACACACCTAGAGCAAGCCAGGAGCAGACGGGCTAATAGCTAAGTTAACTGTGAAGCTAGCTTTAAACAACACTTAGAAATAAGTGCTTAGTGACATTTAAGAAGTGGAGCCAGAAGAATTCGGGAGTCTCCCGGGAAAATCGGGAGGTTGAAACCGATACCGATAATTTCCGATATTACATTTTAAAGCATTTATCGGCCGATATATTATATTATATAAATATATATATACATATATATATATATATTAGAGATGCGCGGTTTGTGGACACAACCGCTGAGTCTGCGGATAATCCGCGAGTCGGGCGGATGCATGACGAAAAAAATAGATTTTAAATAGATTCGGGCGGGTGGCGGTTGAACGAATGCGGAAATATATATACATAGTTAAATGTTGTTACCCACATACGAAAAACGAGCAGCACTCTTTGAAACAGGCAATTATTCATCAGGCACTGCTGCAGCTGTCACGCCAAATCTCCCCATTTACTTCCGGGGCTACGTCCAAAAAAGTCACAACGTTGCCGGGGGTCCTTAACCAACACGCGACTGTCCTGTTTCGTGCCTGTACAAAAAAAAACAATAATCGATTTCTTCAGATTCCAGCAGCTGTCAAAGACGAAGTATCCTTCCAGCGACGGGCAGTCAAAGCCGAAGTGCTATCGATCACTGTCAATGACGTAAGAGGAAACATGACCACGGAAGTAAATGGGGGGGTTGTAGGGGGAAGAAATTTGGCGTGACACAGCACACCACAACACAACAGCAGAAGAAGAAAAAAATAAAAATATGGCAACGCCGGCAGCAAATGTAGTATGCGACAAACTAAAAAAGGGAATACTAAAGACCAGGGGAAAAAAATAACAATAATAGTCAACACTTTCTTAATGGAAATGACAATAATATTATAATAATGATAAATACTATTATCACGCATTAATATCTCTTAGCCTCTAATGCGTGGCCAAGATTCCGAACTAACAAAGGTCTTAACTCATTCTCTTTCTATGCCACATCAATGTGGAATGCGCTCCCAACAGGTATAAAAGAAAGGACATCTCTATCCTCCTTCAAAACCGCAATAAAAGTTCACCTCCAGGCAGCTACAACCCTAAACTAACACCCTCCCCGGATTGCTAATAATCAAATGTAAACAATCAAATGCAGATACTTTTTCTTTTTCTTATGCCTTCTGATCTCTCTCTCTCTCTCTCTCTCTCTCTCTCTCTCTCTCTCTCTCTCTCTCTCTCTCTCTCTCTCTCTCTCTCTCTCTCTCTATGTCCACTACTTGATGTCCATATCCCCCTCCACACCCCTGATTGTAAATAATGTAAATAATTCAATGTGATTATCTTGTGTGATGACTGTATTATGATGATAGTATATATGATAGTATATATCTGTATCATGAATCAATTTAAGTGGACCCCGACTTAAACAAGTTGAAAAACGTATTCGGGTGTTACCATTTAGTGGTCAATTGTACGGAATATGTACTTCACTGTGCAACCTACTAATAAAAGTCTCAATCAATCAATCAATATTAATGCGTGGCACGCATTGAATGTCTCTGCTGCATTGGATCCGTCTCCTTTCTCCTTTCTAACCTCACGAATGCCTTGCATCGTCTATATTAGATATATAACAACAGGTGGGTGGCGGGTGGCGGGCGGCGGCCGGTTGTGGTTTTGATAAAATGTTAGTTCGGGTGGATGGCGGATGGATGGCGGATGGATGACGACTTTTGTGATGCGGTTGCGGATGAAATAATTGCCTATCCGCGCATCTCTAATATATATATATATATATATATATATATATATATATATATATATATATATATATATATATATATATATATATATATATATATATATATATATATATATATATATATATATATATATTTTTTTTTTTTATCGGACATCTCTAAAAATGAATAAACTAAATCAACTATTAGCACTCATTTAAATAATTTGGCTTCTGTGTCCAAAGACATAACTTCTTAATTTGTAAACAATATTAAAAATAACAATATGAACGCAATAAAAAAACACTTTTGAACCGAGGAATATCACTCATCGCGCTAGTGCCAATATAAAATGCTCCTTGCCCTTGGTATCGATACGGTCGACATCTGTGTTGAACCGCCACCCGGAGTTCCAACTCACGTCAGTTACTGCAACGTCGAGTGTTCGTCACGGGCATCAAAGAGCAATGAAAAAGATGCTGTCAATGTCAACTTTCCAAGTCGCATATCGAATTGAGTAGACGAAATGGAGCAAGCGAGCTAAATGCGCGACGCTTGAAGCACCACTTTTGAAGCTAACTATTTCAGGTATGTCGCTCTATACCTTCTTCTTTTGTTGTGGTCAAGTTAGTAACCGTGTGTTACAATATACTGTCCTGAATTTGGAGCTTTAAAAACGTAAAAGACACGGAAGTTATGGAAGAGCGACGTGTTGGTTTATTCTTCGTGCACATGATTGTTGTGTTTGTGAAACGTTCACCTTAAATATGCTATCACATTGATATGCATATTGGAATCATAACGGTCGCGCCTGTCCCCAAAAAGAGGCATAAAGTGTCTCAAACCCAAGTTAACAGGTTCAAATTTTAAGGATAAAAAAATTGAACTAGGATGAAGGCTTTATAGAACGATTCATTAGTGCACGTGTGAACAATTATATCCAAATCTGACGTTTCAAAATATCCCTTTTGAACACGGAATTATGACCGCGTGTTCTGTCATGTTCACGACTTCAAACGAGTGTGTGTGCGCCATATTACTCGACTTTTTGTGTTAAATAGTTCAAGTTAATTGAGATAAAAATGGTTATTTTACTCAATTTCCACACGCTGAAATCTGAAACTGTTTACTTTGTCGATCAAAGCATTCCTCTTAAATCAATTTTATAAATATACCTCGCTGTAACTAACTTAATACTAAAGTTAGCTAAGTGAGTTGGGTATCAAGTTAAATGTATTTTAATGCGTTTTCTGATGACTGTATATGGATTGCAGGCGTGATATTGCTCATCTCAAAACGTTGTAACATAATAACCATTGAGGTTGGAAAGTCTTTGATCTTTAATAATGGAGGTAATAACTCCTTTAAAGGCTTCAAAGGTTGTAGTTTTTTAATTGGATTTGGGAGTCTGATTCAACAACTTCATAAATGCGACAGCAGCTTTTTTTTTTTAAATGCTAGGAAAATATTCAGTTATTCATCAGAATACATGCTCACATGGCCCAAATAAACTTGCATGAAATGAGCAGTGAGTATATTAGTTATCAGAAATTATGAATAGTTTTCAGTTCTCTTTCATGTGTGTTACAACATCCATCCATCCATTTTCTACCCTGCTTGTCCCTTTTGGCATATATCAGTTTATTGGTGTGTTTATATAATTACATTGTCATAGTTACATTGTCTACAAACTCAGGGAATGTGTTAAGGGACACAGAAGGGATTTTTGGGTCAAAAAATAAAACATTTGAATTAGAGATGGGTGATATGGCCAAAAATCTGTATTGCAGCCTGCCTGCGATAATGATATATATCACAACATATTATTTGGTAATTCATTTTTTTCAAAACGGGTTACAAAGGCTGTCAAATTGGCTGTTGACAAAAGTACGTCATTTCTGGTTATATTTTTTTCTCCTCAAATGTATTAATCTACTTACTGTGGTTGTTAACAATAAATGTGACCGGATATCCGGTTCGAGAAGTGGCCAGTTCGGCTACATCGGTTACAGCCCCCTCACTCGATAAATCCGTAGGTTAATCAAGTGTAGACACACAGGTTATCCGCAGAATTAGAAATCATTTGGCGGTTTTTATCTTTAAAACGACACGAGAGCCAGGGTTGTCCGTGAAAAGAGCCATGTGCTTGTTTTTTTACTTACGGAACTGGAGACTAGAATAGACGTAGATAAATGGACCGGGTGTCGCGCGGCACTAGCAATTAGTAAGACAATGCGAGCATCATGGCTTCCCGCCAAATAATTACCTGCAAAGACGCAACGTCAACATCGCGGACCGTCTCTGTGCTGTGACATCTGTCAATATTGTAACATCTCAAGGATTGGGGAGGCTACGGCAGATTCCCTGAGTGTCTTTCTTCATTTCACAACATACAATGTTAATGTAGAACGGCCTCAATCTGTGTGTCCCGCTGTCTTTTACGGCACCATTCAAACGACCTGTCACTTCCCATCCTTGTCCCGGAAGTCCCGCCCCCAATTGTTAGCAAACTTTTTTTTAATTTATGATTTACAAAGCATAAAAAAAGAAAAATGTCTTACATAAGGATTGTGAATGATAGACATTTTTGCATATTTCCATTATGACTGATCTGCTGATATGGGCAGAGTGCAGAAGCGTTCCCATTGTGACATCATCCAACCCACGGAAATAGCCGAAGACATTCGGAGCGGAATATTCGAAATGGCCATCTGAAATTGTGGCATTTTGTGATGTTTCGGTGGTATTTTCACATACTTTGTGGAATGTAAATACAATTGGATATGGTTTAATGGATACAATGAAACACAATTAAGCATATAAAGTCAACTTGTTTTTCCAAAAATTCTACTGGTACTTTTTATTTTATTTTGCCTATCGTTCACCATCAATATGAGAGACAAGATGACAAAAGGTTGTTTTTTTTGCATTCTTAAATGTAAAAATTGACACGTTCTTGGTGACTCGCAATGCAGCTAATGGGAGCAATCCCTTTTTAAAGATTAAAGATACCAATGATTCTCACACACACACTAGTTGTGGTGAAATTTGTCCTCTGCATTTGACCCATCCCCTTGGGGAGCAGTGGGCAGCAGCGGCGCCGCGCCCGGGAATCATTTTGGTGGCTTAACCCCCAACTCCAACCCGTGTTGCTGAGTGCCAAGCAGGGAGGTTATGGGTCCCATTTTTATACCTCTAAATCACTTTAAAAATGCATTAAAAATAATCTCCAATGCTTCATTTACGTTCCGTAACCTGTATAATAACCAAGCTGTAGCGACATTGTTATTGTAAGAGCGAACACTGAGGAACTCTTTTTTTCTAGCGTAGTAAATGGGCGTGCTATGGTATAAGCCGTAAAGGCTAGCTACAAAAAGAGATAAGCTAGCAACTGCGTCAACACAATGCGATAAGACACCAATCTGTACTGACTAAAAACATGAACAATCATGTTACAGTATCTGTAAAGCATTAACCCACATTTCATGTTTTGTGTATACACAGCTGGCCAGACAGTGTATGCTGAATGTCATGATACACGCATGACATGCTGCATGTATCATGATCAATATAAAGTGTGACTCATTCGATGGACAGTTGTCTCTTTGGTCCAGTTGGCCAGGGACGTTTTTTCGTGTGAATTTGGATAAGCACTCCATTTTGCAGCTTCAAGTCACTTTCACCTCACTCTCTCGACTTCCGTTTGTTCCAAGGTCTGACTCTTCCTTCGTGCTGGCTTCTAGAAGCAGTACTTCATCAGATTAAAAAAGTTAAGCTTGTTAATTCTCATTTGTCCAAAAATAGTCGTCTTTGTTGTTTGTTACTTATTAATCTGCCATGATTAGAAGACACACTCGCCTTTGTTTCCGGAAGCAAGACACACAGTTGTTGCCAGAAGTCGGAAGTGTGCTGCAATGGAAACGGAAATAAATGCGTCGAAGAATTAGTACCGACAATGATTAAAATGACCAAAATATGGTAAATATTGTACATATTACATATAGTTATGAACGTGTGTGTTACCATATTATATATATACATATATATATATATATATATATATATATATATATATATATATATATATATATACACACTGTAAAAAAAAATTATGTAAAAAAACGGTCATCTACTGGCTGCTACGGCTGCCAAACGAAAACCATAAAATTAAAGTAAAACATTGTAAACCAAATAATGATCAAAAACATAATATTTACAGAAATTTTCATGAAACGTTTTGCGGAAAAATATCGTAATTTTACAGATTTTTACTAAATTATTAAGATCAACCACCTTTAATAAAGTGACGATGCAAACAGTTCCACAGAAAAATACCATTATTTTACAGATTTTTTCTGAATTGTTAAGATCAACCAACTTTAATAAAGTGACTATGCAAAACAGTTCTGCAGAAAAATACCTTTATTCTACAGCATGGGTGTCAAATTTGGCCCGCTGTGTGATTTCACTTGGCCCTTGAGGCGATATCAAATTAACACTAAAGCTGGCCCGCCAATTATATATTGCGGCGGTGCCGCGGTAACACCGCATTCACAGTTTATTGCAATGCTTACCAGCATACACCGCTAATTCCAATACTTACCAACTCTCCCGGGAGTCTTCCATACTTTAGCGCCCCTCCCGAAAATCTTCAGGTCTGTTTTCAGCCAGTCCAACGAGTACTGGCCCAGCCACATTACATGTGCGGCTTCTGTATGCACACACAAGTGAATGCAATGCATACTTCATCTTCAGCCATACAGGTGACACTGACGGTAGCCGAATAAAAAAACTTTAACACTGTTAGAAATATATGCCACACTGTGAATCCACACCAAACAAGAATGACAAACAACATTTCGGGAGAATATCCGCCCGGTAACACAATATAAACACAACAGAACAAATACCCAGAATCCTTTGCAGCCTAACTCTTCCGGGACGCTACAAGGTGTGTGTGGGGTGGGGGGCGGGGTTTGGTGTTAGCGGGGGTGTATTTTGTAGCGTCCCGGAAGAGTTAGTGCTGCAAAGGATTCTGGGTATTTGTTCTGTTGTGTCTATATTGTGTTACCGTGCGGATGTTCTCCCGAAATGTGTTTGTCATTCTTGTTTGGTGTGGGTTCACAGTGTGGCGCATATTTGTAACAGTGTTAAAGTTTTTTATACTGACACCGTCAGTGTAAACTGTATCGCTGTTGATGAAGTATGCGTTGCATTCGCTCGTGTGTGTGTGTGTGTGTGTACAGAAGCCGCACATTGCTTGTGACTGGGTCTGAGCGATGTTAAAATAGATGAAAAGCGGACATGACGATAGCTCGTAGAGTACGTTAAAGGTTAATTTGTTCAACCTTGGCCCCGCGGCTTTGTTAAATTTTAAATTTTGACCCACTCTGTATTTGAGTTTGACACCCCTGTGTTAGATTGTTAGTATGGACATAGACTTTTATATAACAAGCTACCTATTTAATGAAAGATAACTACTGTAATATTACATGAATTTGAAAGTAATTTAAGAAAACAGAAAATGCTATGTATAATTAATTTGGTATTTTTCTGTAAAAAAAATAGAAATATACATAGTTTGTCATTACTGGCATATTACTTAAAATAACAGGCGGATTGTTTATTTACAGATAATGTCTTCAATTGGAAAAAAAAATAGAAAAATTACAGCAGAAATTTAGTGTAAAGTAACCATAAAAATAGGATTTTTTTTTTTTACAGTGTATATACTTGCAGTATGGAAACAAAACTTTGATGGAGGGTTTGCAGTTGTTTTAGAGGGCTTTTAAGGCTGCAACAGTGACTTCAATTAGCCGCATCTTCGAAGCGTTTTTTTAAATAAAATTTAAAAAAAGATGTGTGTTCTTGTCTATAATGTTTGTGAACGATAAGCAAAATTCCCAAAAAGTGCAGTTCCCGTTTAAGTATCATTATCAAGTATCACTATCAAGTATTAGGATGAGGCTAAACATGTTTCACACCGAGAGCAAGCAGGAGCAGTCATGCTAGCTAAGCCAGCTTGAAACAACACCCAAGAAAAAGTGTATAGTAAAGTTTAAGAATTGTAGATGGCTTACAGATGGTTACAGCAGAAAGTAAGCAGGAGTTTTCCTCCGAAAAGCAAATAACAGTTTAGCCTCCCAGAGCCATGTCCTTGCGAGTGAATTCTCTCTGTTGCCTTCAAGGCGATGTTATGCCCTTCCATTGTGTAAAACATCGCTTTTCCAAATCATTCGTCCCCTCTGCACTCAGACTTAAACACTTTTCAGAGTGTTGTATTGTTGTACTGTTTATGTATTTATTGACTATTCATTGTGGGCCATGTGTAGGCTTTGTAAACCACGACAACCTGCTGCTGAAAATTGTATTGCCCCTTGAGGGATTATTAAAGTTGTTTGAATTGAATTGTTATTAACAGGGAATTAACAAGTAGATTAATAAGAGTCTAGAGAGAGGATAATTAACAGCTTTTAACTGTTGATGTGTCAACATTATCACAACTTGAAGAACACAGCATGTAAGGAGGGTGGATCGATCCATAAATTGGTGGTGTCAACATCAAGGGAAAGGGCAGCACAGTGAAACAGGAGTTAGTGCGTGTGCCTCACAATAAGAAGATCCTGTGTTCGATCCCCGCGCACAGCGTCTTTGTGTGTGGAATTTGCATGTTCTCCCCGTGACTGCGTGGGTTCCCTTCGGGCACTCCGGCTTCCTCCCACCTCCAAAGACATGCACCTGGGGATAGGTTAATTGGCAACACTAAATTGGCCCTAGTGTGTGAATGTGAGTGTGTATGTTGTCTGTCTTTCTGTGTTGGCCTAGGTCAGGGGCGGGGAACATCTGGCTCGAGAGCCAGAAGAGGCACTTTTGATGACTGCATCTGGCTCTCAGATAAATCTTAACTGACATTGCTTAACACGATAAATAATGAATAATTCCGCTGGTAATCGTAGTGTTAAAAATAACGTTCAAAATATTCACAAAATATTCAAAACATTCTCATACATTTTAATCCATCCATCCTTTTTCTACCGCACCTGTTCAAGAAGTTGCATTAATGGTAAGAAGTATCTACAGTGTTTCCCACACATTCATTTATTTGTGGCGGCCCGCCACGAAAGAATTACGTCCGCCACAAATAAAAAAAAAAAAAAATTTTTTTTTTTTTTTTGGCCTGTCCAGCTTCTCAGGCAAATCATATAGTTGATGTAGATGCCCATATAGGCTGTTCAGATTTACTTTACAAAAGAGAAGTGTAGGATACTTCTCTTGTTGCCTTATTTGTATTTGACCACTACAGTTTTCTGTTTATTTGTTACTGACTGTGGCAGGACACGTCTGCCTCTGTTTCACTTTATGTTGCTGGTAAATAATATGGTTGTAGTAGTAGGCTAAAGTTAAATTATTTAGTATGCACTAATTAAAGGGGCAGAGCTTTAAGAGACATTTTAGCTTTTATATTTTATAAGATATATTTTTTGCAAGAACCACAATTAATAAATATATTTCAGTGAATAACTTATTGTTCAAATCTGTATATAAATATGTACATAAAGTGTTGTAATTATATTGTAAAATGGATGGATGGACGTTTAAAACAAAACTGTTATTATTAATTAGTAAGTATACATTTTTTGAGCCTTTTTAGAGAAAATCATATCATTGTAGTAAATTATGCAAATTACCCGATGATGTAATGGTGACCACGCCCATAGCCACGCCCATAGCCACGCCCCCACCGCCACAGGTATCTTGGCAGTTTATGGGAAACACTGATCTATTTATTATTGGTTAGCTTCAGAATAACAATGTTATTAAAAAGAATAAGATACTTATTACACTCTAAAAATGTTGGTCTTACTTCAAAATGCACACATTTAGTTGTATTCAGTGTTAAAAAATATTATATGGCTCTCACGGAAATACATTTTAAAATATTTGGCTTTCATGGCTCAGTCAGCCAAAAAGGTTCCAGACCCCTGGCCTAGGTGGTCATTTGTCCAGGGTGTACCCCACCTTGAGTGCAGCTGGGATAGGCTCCAGGTCCCCCAATTTAAACTTTTATAAACACATTGCTGTCTGAGCAACTAAACTATCCAATTGTGCACATTGAACCTTAATTCCGTGCCCTCTTAGAACAGAGTGATCGTACTATACTAGGGAGGAGACTAGAGGTGTTTTTATGATAAGTTCAAGGACCGCTGAACAGAGTAGGACGGCACAACGCCTGCAAGTCAAAGTCAAGTCAAAGTCAGCTTTATTGTCAAACAACTGTTTGTACAGGACATACAGGTGGACGAAATTGCGTTCCTCTCACATCCACGGTGTCTATAAATATAAAGTGTAAAATAAAAATAAAAAAGACAACAATTTAAACAGTCGCATGAGGGGGGGGAAAAATATACAGGGGAAGAAGATATTACCAGAATATCTATAATATCTATCTAAGTATTCAGATGGGAGTGCAAAGTGCAATGTAAACAGTGTAAACAGTTAAAACAGTTAGCAGCATTTTGAGTCCGGAGTAAAGTGGCTAAGTGATAGATGGTGTGTGTGTGTGTGTGTGTGTGTGTGTGTGTGTGTGTGTGTGTGTGTGTGTGTGTGTGTGGGTGAGTGGGGGTGGGGGGGGGGGGGGGTGGGGTGTAGTGTCTCAGTTCACAGTTCAGTTCAGATCAGATTGCAGGGCAGAGTGAGAAGGGGGGGGGGGGGGCCGGGAGAGAGTTCAGCTTCCTGACAGCCTGATGGATGAAGCTGTCTCTCAGCCTACAGCTTCGAGCTCGGAGGCTTCTCAGTCGTCTGCCGGATGGCAGCAGTCTGAAGAAGCCGTGTGAGGGGTGTGTGATGTCGCCTGCCACGCGGAGTGCTTTGCGTGACAGGCGTGTGTTGTAAATGTCCTGGAGGGAGGGGAGGGGGGCACCGACGATCTTCTCAGCTGCCCTAACTGTGCGCTGCAGCGTCCTGCGGCAGGACGCCGTGCAGCCTCCGTACCACACAGTTATGCAGCTGGTCAGGATGCTCTCGATGACGCCCCGGTAGAAGGAGTGCATGATGGAGGCTGAGGCTTTTGCTCTTCGCAGTTTGCGGAGGAAGTAGAGGCGCTGTTGAGCCCTCTTGGCCAGTGATGCAGTGTTGGTTTTCCAGGAGAGGTCATCTGTGATGTGCACACCCAGGAATTTGGTGCTGCTCACTCTCTCCACCACCACACCGTTGATGGTCAGAGGAGGGTGCTGGGTGTGCGCTCTCCTGAAGTCCACAACAATCTCCCTTGTTTTCTCTACATTGAGAGAGAGATTGTTGTCACCGCACCATGTGGCCAGTTGGCTCACCTCGTCTCTGTAGCCGGTCTCATCGTTATTGTGGATGAGACCTACCACAGTTGTGTCGTCCGCAAACTTGACGAAGAGGTTGGTGCTGTGCTTCGGCGTGCAGTCGTGGGTCAGCAGGGTGAAGAGAAGGGGGCTCAGCACACATCCTTGAGGGGCCCCTGTGTTCATGATGATGGTGCTGGATGTGTACCTGCCGACCCGGACTGCCTGTGGTCTCCCAGTCAGGAAGTCCAGCAGCCAGTTGCACAGCGACGTGTTCAGCCCCAGCCGGTCCAGTTTGTGAATCAGCTGCTGTGGGATGATGGTGTTAAATGCTGAACTGAAGTCTATGAACAGCATCCTGGCGTAGGAGTCTTTAGTGTCCAGGTGGGTGAGAGCTGAGTGGAGGGCTGTGGAGATTGCATCATCGGTCGATCTGTTGGCCCGATATGCAAACTGGTAGGGGTCCAGGGTGGGGGGGAGGATGGACTTGATGTGCTGCAAGACTAGCCGTTCGAAGCACTTCGTGATGATGGGCGTCAGTGCAACGGGACGGTAATCGTTGTAGCTGGATGGGGAAGCCTTCTTGGGAACCGGGATGATGGTGGAGGCTTTGAGGCACGTGGGAACAGCAGCTTGGCTCAGGGAGGTGTTGAAGATGTCCGTGAAGACATCTGTGAGCTCCGCTGCACAGTCTCTCAGCACACGACCAGGTATGTTGTCCGGGCCTCCAGCTTTGCGTGCGTTGACTCTGGAGAGGGAACGCCTCACGCTGGCCGAAGACAGGGACAGCACCTGGTCATCCGGAGGGGGTGGAGTCTTCCGTGCAGGCGTGCTGTTTTGTGCCTCAAAGCGTCCAAAGAACTCGTTCAGGCTGTTCAGCAGAGCGGTGTCACTGTCACAGGTCTGTGGTCGGGGTTTATTGTCCGTGATGGTCTGGATCCCCCGCCACAGGCTCCTGGTGTCTCTGCTGTCACTGAAGCGGTGGGCTATCCTGCTGCCGTACTGCCTCTTAGCATCTCTGATGCCACGGTTCAGGTTGGCCCTGGCTGTTCTCAGGCCAGCCTCATCTCCTGCTCTGAAGGCAGCGTTCCGGGCTCTCAGCAACCTATGGACTTCCCCCGTCAGCCATGGTTTCTGATTTTCCCGTACCGTGATGGTCCTGGTCTCTGTGACATCATCGATGCATTTAGTGATGTATGCAGTGACAGTCTCTGTATATTCCTGTATGTCGATGTGGTGGTTGTAGGTGGCTGCCTGCTTAAAAATGACCCAGTCTGTGGTGTCAAAACAGTCCTGCAGAGCAGAGGAGGCATCCACTGGCCACACCCTCACTTGCTTCTGAACTGGTCTGGTGACTTTAGCCCTCGGCCTGTATGCTGGCATTAGCATGACAGTGAGGTGGTCAGAAGCACCCAGGTGGGGGAGGGGTGACGCCTTGTAAGCTCCTCTCTGAGTGGTGAAGACCATGTCCAGTGTGTTTTTACCTCTTGTAGGAAAGTCAATGTGTTGATGTAGCTGTGGACACACTGACTTGAGGTTAGCCTGGTTGAAATCACCAGCCACGATGAGGAAGCCGTCTGGATGGGCTGTCTGGTGTTCGGTGATGGCACAGTTCAGTTCAGATAGTGCCCTGTCTCTGTCCTTGTTGTTAGAGCAGGGGGGAATATAAACAGCAGCTAGTAGAATGGCTGCAAACTCCCTCGGTAGGTGGAAAGGCCGACACTTTAAAAACATGAACTCCACCAGGGCTGAGCAGTGCTTCTGTGTAACAACAGTGTCCTTACACCATGCATCACTGATGTAAACACAGACCCCGCCACCGCGGGTCTTACCTCCTGCAGTGAGGGCCCTGTCTGCCCGATAGCATGTTAGCTGGTCGAGCTGGATGGCGGAGTCCGGGATGCCGTCGTGGAGCCACGTTTCGGTGAACACAAAAGCACAACACTCTCTCACCGTCTTCTGTGTGGATCGGATGAGCTGTATGTGGTCCCGTTTGTTGTCCAGGGAGCGTACGTTGGCTAGGAGGATGGATGGAATAGCCGGCTTGTTTGGGCTAGCCGCTAGCCTGGCTCGGATACCTCCGCGCTTGCCGCGCTTCCGCCTTCTCGCACACCGTTTGCGGCGCCTCCTCTGCGGGCACGGAGCAGCTGTGGGGGTCGGTGTTGTGGTGGGCCGCCGGAGTAATCCGAGGCTTCGTAGCACCTCGACGTCCGCCGGGTTTAAGTCCTTAACTCCGGTGCTGCCTATGGTGAGCAGTCCCTCACGGCTGTATGTTTGCCGTGGGGCAGATAAACGCGACGAACACTTACACACACGAGACGAAAAAACACACGTAAAACAAGAAAACACCGCATTATCAGGAGAGAGAGTGGTCGCTGCATGTACACGCGCCGCCAAGAACTAATACTAGATTTAATCTGTTAAGGTCTTTTCATTTAAATAAAGTGCTGCAGTACAAACTAATATTTAAAACAATAAAATCTTAGCCATTAAACAGATAAAATACAAATACTAAAACACTATCAGTGAAGCATACAAAACAGAACAGTGTAGTGTGTCTATTTACTTAAATTTTAAATTTATTTTAATCCTAAATAAGGTTTTTATTAAATTTTGGTAGAGAAGCAACTAATATTTTTCAATCGAGTTGTTTCGATAGACTGTACATACAATTAGGGATGATGTTTGTTTGTTAAGAAATTATCGATTTCGATGCCATTATCGAATCCTCTTATCGAACCGATTCCTTATCGATTCTCTTACCGAATCCATAAAGAATAGAATAGAATAGAATAGAATAGAAAGTACTTCATTGATCCCTGGGGGAAATTCAGCACCACAGTTCGCTCACAATAGACAGTAATAATAATAAATAATATAATATATATAATATATAATATATATTTAATATATAAATAATATAAATATATTCTACATATACTCTACATTTAAGTGCAGTCAAGGAACATATGCATTATACAGGTTGTTATATATAGGAAAAAACACACAATACTTGGTTTAACAAAAACTCACTTTTGGCAGCCTTCACTTCTATTTTTTAAGAATTTTTTTTTATTAAATAAATAAATATTGACTGTTTGTGCCCCTTTAATTGGGCCACCTAAGAAAAATACATGCAGGGAAAATCCTGCATTCATTTGTATTATTTATTAGACAGACCTGCAAACTCTGGAGTGGTGTAGGCTACAAGATACCGTTAACGTTATCAGGCACATACAAAAAGCACTGACTATGCTTAGGTAACGTTAGTCTAGCTAACATTACAGCAGTCCTGGTTGACATAAGAGGTAATGTTATTTTAGCCTAAAGGCTACAAGTAAGCAGATATAGAAATTAACCGGCAACAGTTAACGTTAGTTACTCACAGGCACTATCACTGGGACTGCAGGTTGAAGCAGAGGAAGAGGGGCGTGCTTCGTCATCTCTGTCGCTGCTTCTCCACGTGTCGAGGACACGACGCGTTTCTCTAACCTTCAGGTTATGTACGGCCTTAACATGTTTCAACATGTTTGTTGTACTGCTCCCCTAACGCGAGCTATGCAAATCGCTATCGTTAGCTAACAACACACAAAGCAAAGACGCATGCATGTGTTACACACAGGCGCAGTTACGTCACTACTTGCTGAAAGCCGTAAGAAGGCGGTATATAATGGTTAAAACACATTGGAAAGTTAGTGCCCTCTAGGCATACTTGCCAACCTTGAGACTTCCGATACCAGGAGGTGGGGGTTGGGATGTGGGGGGCGTGGTCGGGGGTGGGACAGGGGGCATGGTTAATAGGGCAGTATATTTACAGCTAGAATTCACCAACTCAAGTATTTCATATATATATATATATATATATATATATATATATATATATATATATATATATATATATATATATATATATATATATATATATATATGTATATATATGTATGAAATAATATATTTATTTATTTTATTATACTGTACATATAAATAAAATAAACACTTGAATTTCAGTGTTCTGGAGGCTATCCAGTAGATGGCAGTATTGTCCTGTTTAACTTCTCCGTTCATGACTGAGTATATCATTTCGGCCACCGTGTTCAATGGAGAAGTCTGTTCTACAAAATGTACAGGCAACATAGATACCCCTTCCCCTTCGAACTGTCCTGGATGAACTGAAATTCTTGTTTCCATTCGTTTTGGAACTTGCAAGCGTATTTCTTCATCTTGCTCGTCGACGGCGTCGCCATGTCTGTAACTTCCTCGACTATAAAAATGGGACCCATTACCTCCCTGCTTGCCACTCAGCATCAAGGGTTGGAATTGGGGGTTAAATCACCAAAATGATTCCCGGGTGCGGCGCCGCTGCTGCCCACTGCTCCCCAAGGGGATGGGTCAAATGCAGAGGACAAATTTCACCACACCTAGTGTGTGTGTGACAATCATTGGTACTTTAACTTTAACTTAACTTTAACTTCTGCTTCGTCTCCTTGTTGTGTGCGCAGTTGTGCACTCTACTCTCTAAAAGCCGTAGATGTTATGACGTCATTGGGCAGGCAAGCTGTTTATATTGTGGGAAAGCGGACGTGAGAACAGGCTGTCCCCACTGAGGTCCGCATTGAGCTAGAGGGGGCGTGGCCTCCAGCTCCGGCTGAATACCGGGAGTTTGTCGGGAGAAAATTTCTGCCGGGAGGTTATCGGGAGAGGCGCTGAATACCGGGAGTCTCCCGGTAAAACCGGGAGGGTTGGCAAGTATGCCTCTAGGAATCTGCGTAAAGGTTGCGAACAGCCCCTTTTAAGAATGACTAAATATTTTAGAAGTTATCCTCATCTGTGAATGCAATCTTCTGTTGTAATTTTGTGTGCCAGACAGTGTGAGGCTTTAGTAGTAGCAAGCCCTGTGGTCTGCTGCTCTCGTGGAGAGATTGCCTTCACTTGGAAACTTGCGGTTGCCTTCCAGGGCACTAATAACAATGTTTCACATCCGGGCTGGCGTGCACGGGCTTAAACTAATAATAACAATGTAGAGAAATGCCAGGTACTGGGTTTTCCTGTCAGCTGAGACGGTTGTTATAGTTCAAAGGCCGGAGTGAAAGCTGTACTTATGCAGTCATGTTGTATTAATGGCCTCACATATTGTTGATGCTCTGTGTTTTTCCCTTTTTAAATTTAGAAATGACATACACTACCGTTCAAAAGTTTGGGGTCACCCAAACAATTTTGTGGAATATCCTTCATTTCTAAGAACAAGAATAGACTGTCGCGTTTCAGATGAAAGTTCTCTTTTTCTGGCCATTTTGAGCGTTTAATTGACCCCACAAATGTGATGCTCCAGAAACTCAATCTGCTCAAAGGAAGGTCAGTTTTGTAGCTTCTGTAACGAGCTAAACTGTTTTCAGATGTGTGAACATGATTGCACAAGGGTTTTCTAATCATCAATTAGCCTTCTGAGCCAATGAGCAAACACATTGTACCATTAGAACACTGGAGTGATAGTTGCTGGAAATGGGCCTCTATACACCTATGTAGATATTGCACCAAAAACCAGACATTTGCAGCTAGAATAGTCATTTGCCACATTAGCAATGTATAGAGTGTACTTCTTTAAAGTTAAGACTAGTTTAAAGTTATCTTCATTGAAAAAAAAGGACATTTTAATGTGACCCCAAACTTTTGAACGGTAGTGTATTTGATATCATTACCAGGCCTCAAATTTTTACTTTTTAATGTCAAGGCAAGTGTTGCCTTAAAGGAGGGCTCATATTTTAGGGCACCAAGGCAAGTTAGAAGGGCACCAAGGCAAACGTTATTTTCTTCCGAGGCAGGGGCTCCAAAGCATGCATACATACCTATATATATATATATATATATATATATATATATATATATATATATATATATATATATATATATATATATATATATATATATATATATATATATATATATATATATCCATCCATCCATCCATCCATCTATCTATCTCTATCTCTCTATTTATATATACACACACATACTGTACATATGCATATATACACACATACATATATACCACGTTTAAATCATCTCTTTAATGCAGGACTGACTCACAACCAATTTGATGCTCTCACACTATAGAAACACTTTCTCATGATCACACTGGATTCTGATAACGTGTGAATATTTAGTTTTCTTCTTCTCCAACAACTTTCTGCTGTGCTCTTTCTATTGGGTGTGCTTGAACTCCACCAGCATATGAGCGAAACATAGGATGGTTTGTAATCAGTAGTATGCCTCAAGGGTTAAGTATTCATCTCTATCCCCATTCTGAGCCTGCCCCTATTTAGGAGGGGAAGGCTGTGAATAAATACCACCCTTGTCCTCTCATAATGAAACAGCTTGACCTTTCATGACCCCTGCTAGTAGCGCATCTGCCTGTCAAATCCTTCTCGTCTGGTCCTTTGGGGCTGCCACATCTGCTCCCGACCACTAATATACAATTTCTGGAATTTATTTAGCTCATTAAGAATTAAGGGTTGGTAAATAATGTTCAGTACTTTAGTGATTTAGAGTCCATTCTTGTTTTTTACTGTCTCGTCTGCATAATGACCGAGACTCTCTTTTATATTCTGGTCTCTTCCTGTATGGATGCAATAATAATGAGGTTGGCATTGACCTTAATTTAATCACATCTGTAAAATGCCTCACATATGGCACAATTGCTGGTGCTTAGCTCCGTCATGTCACGCACTGAAAAAATGTTGTCCCTTGCTGCCCATTTTGGCTTGTGGCCGTTATCAGTTTTTATGGACCACATTCCTCTGTGACAAAGCGCCAGTGAAGTGAATAAATAATATTGTTTTGCAGAGATTTATCTGGTGACGTTTCCGCAGCAAGCTCACATGCCGCTGAAAAATGGGTTTAAGTGAGAAAACAGCCGCCGACACAGGTCAGCCTTTGTCGCTCCACTTACTTTTAACACTGCTGGTTAAACAAGAGCGTCTTTGTGGAGCACCTGCTCCAGATTAGAGGTCAATAGCTGTTTAATTTCAAATTTCTAGTGATAATTTCACTGTGAAACTTAACCTTAACTCCTGTCGTTTTTTGACTGTTTTTAGACGGATCTGTAAAATGCCAGCTGCAATGTTGAAATTCAAATCTGTTTCCTCTTGTCGGAAAGAAAGAATAATTCTCCTGGGACAGAACACCACATGTTCACATTTTTTAATATGCTGGTGCACATGCATTGCTGAACTAATTTAAAGCAATATGTTGCATTGCACAGGTTGGGTAAATCAAAGCTAATAAACAATTTGTCACTCATATTAGGTATGAACATTGGTTTTTGATGCCTTTATTCAGAACTGCTATATGTGGACCCAGGGTGACCTAAAGTGGAATGAAATGACTGAATGTGTGCGTGTGTGTGTGTGTGTGTGTGTGTGTGTGTGGGTGAGTGGGGGGGTTCCCAACCAGCTGTCTCACTCGTCATAGCTTGTACCAGGATGTCAAGAAGCTCAGATTTCTCCCTTATATCTAAGATTCAAACCGGCTATTGACAGCCTTGATGAACCAAGCTGTCTGTATATTATGTGGAGCCAAGATTGAAGCTGCAATAAAGACACATTGTTTGATCACAGGAGCAATATTGTAGCTGCTTTCCAGATTGCACTGAGCTTGTTTGACTTCATGAGCAGTTATTGCTTTGGACTTTATCCACAGTTTGATGAGCAGTCTGCACAATTAGTTACTCTCCTCCAAGAGCCAGCTGTTGACATCAGAGGAGGGTTTACTCTTTATGTGAGGATTTCCAGATCCCAGCCGATAGCTGTACCATTTAAGTGGGGTACTTCCTAATTAGAGGCTGCATTATGACATTTAATTACTGTGTGAAACACACATGCATATTTCCAGGTAGCCCAAGATGTTTTCTTATCCGAGGAATATTTAGGTAACAGTTCAGACTGTGGTCATGTCTATATGGCCCACAATGTAATACTAGCACATCTAATGCTAGTCGCTTGGCAAAAGCTATAGTATAGGTGTCTAGTATAGTACATGTGAATCTTTACATTCCAAATATTGATTTTAAATAAACATGTCTTATCTAATATCTTTGATACGATTACGACCACATGCTGGAAATGTCTGTGAAAAAAAAATTATTTTGTTGTTGACTGATATTGTTTGGAGATTTGTTTCAGGCATTAATTAAATTAAATTGTGGGAGTCGTCAGTCGGGGTAAGCATAGTGTACTCATTGATTTGAGTTGAATTATTTAGCACTTTGTCTAGCTAAATAAACCATTACTTACTGCTGATGTCAGTATCCCAACATGAGGGCTCTGTAAAATGAAATGATACTGGTTGTATATTTTGGTTAGTTTTCGTAACCAAACCATGCTAAGTGAACTGAACTCTATGGTGTTGCCGAAATGTTGCTTTGGTTTTAAAAGGCTTTGAAGAGGTCCACACAGCCACATAAAGAGTTCCAGAACCCGTTTTAGTAATGACCTTTGAAGACGAGAAAGCAGGAACATTTTTGCTATTGTGACCCAGATTAGGTCTAGGCTGATAACAAATTGCTGCAGATAAATTATACTATTGCCATTATTTATGAGACCAAATTAACCATTGATGTAATGATAATATACAGTGATAATGTATGTATATCGCTTCAAATGCAATAAACTTGTATTTCTCGTATATTTTGTCATTGTAATAGGAGGTCTGTTTTTCTTCTTCGCGACTTAATTCACACGATGGTCAAGCAGCTTGAGTGTAGCATTAAAGGCCTACTGAAATTAAATTTTTTTATTGAAACGGGGAAAGCAGATCCATTCTATGTGTCATACTTGATCATTTCGCGATATTGACATATTTTTGCTGAAAGGATTTAGTATAGAACAACGACGATAAAGTTCGCAACTTTTGGTCGCTGATAAAAAAAGCCTTGCCTATACCGGAAGTAGCGTTACGTCACAGGAGGAAGGATTCCTCACAATTCCCCGTTGTTTACAATTGAGCGAGAGAGATTCGGACAGAGAAAGCGACGATTACCCCATTAATATGAGCGAGGATGAAAGATTTGTGGATGAGGAACGTTAGAGTGAAGGACTAGAGAGGCAGTGCAGGGTGTATCTTTTTTCGCTCTGACCGTAACTTAGGTACAAGGTCTCATTGGATTCCACACACTCTCCTTTTTCTATTGTGGATCACGGATTTGTATTTTAAACCACCTCGGATACTATATCCTCTTGAAAATGAGAGTCGAGAACGCGAAATGGACATTCACAGTGACTTTTATCTCCACGACAATACATCGTTGACGCACTTTAGCTACGGAGCTAACGTGATAGCATCGGGCTCAAATGCAGATAGAAACTAAATTTTAAAAAACCCTGACTGGAAGGATAGACAGAAGATCAACAATACTATTAAACCATGAACATGTAAATACACGGTTAATAATTTCCAGCTTGGCGAAGCTTAACAATTGAAGCTAACTAACTTAAAGGCCTACTGAAATGAATTTTTTTTAGTTAAACGGGGATAGCAGATCTATTCTATGTGTCATACTTGATCATTTCGCGATATTGCCATATTTTTGCTGAAAGGATTTAGTATAGAACAACGACGATAAAGATTGCAACTTTTGGTATCTGATAAAAAAAAGGCTTGCCCCTACCGGAAGTAGCGTGACGTAGTCAGTTGAACATATACGCAAAGTTCCCTATTGTTTACAATGATGGCCGCATGAAGTGAGAGAGATTCGGACCGAGAAAGCGACAATTTCCCTATTAATTTGAGCGAGGATGAAAGATTTGTGGATGAGTAAAGTGCAAGTGAAGGACTAGTGGGGAGTTGAAGCTATTCAGATAGGGAAGATGCTGTGAGAGCCGGGGGTGACCTGATATTCAGCTGGGAATGACTACAACAGTAAATAAACACAAGACATATATATACTCTATTAGCCACAACACAACCAGGCTTATATTTAATATGCCACAAATTAATCCTGCATAAAAACACCTGCGTGTTTGTTACGCTAGCTCCTAGCTCCTCTGCTAGCTCCTAGCTCCATAGAACACGCCAATACAATTCAAACACCTGATCAACACACACAATCACTCAGCCCAAAAGACCGTTCACCTAACCCAAGGTTCATAAAGCTTATATATTTTTAAAAAGTTACGTACGTGACGCGCACATACGGTCAAGCTATTAAATGTTTAGCAGCCAAGGCTGCATACTCACGGTACCTGATATTCAGCTGGGAATGACTACAACAGTAAATAAACACAAGACATATATATACTCTATTAGCCACAACACAACCAGGCTTATATTTAATATGCCACAAATTAATCCTGCATAAAAACACCTGCGTGTTTGTTACGCTAGCTCCTAGCTCCTCTGCTAGCTCCTAGCTCCATAGAACACGGCAATACAATTCAAACACCTGATCAACACACACAATCACTCAGCCGAAAAGACCGTTCACCTAACCCAAGGTTCATAAAGCTTATATATTTTTAAAAAGTTACGTACATACGGTCAAGCTATTAAATGTTTAGCAGCCAAGGCTGCATACTCACGGTACCTGATATTCAGCTGGGAATGACTACAACAGTAAATAAACACAAGACATATATATACTCTATTAGCCACAACACAACCAGGCTTATATTTAATATGCCACAAATTAATCCTGCATAAAAACACCTGCGTGTTTGTTACGCTAGCTCCTAGCTCCTCTGCTAGCTCCTAGCTCCATAGAACACGCCAATACAATTCAAACACCTGATCAACACACACAATCACTCAGTCCAAAAGACCGTTCACCTAACCCAAGGTTCATAAAGCTTATATATTTAAAAAAAGTTACGTACATACGCAAAAAAAAGTTGCGCACATACGGTCAAGCGATCAAATGTTTAGAAGCCAAAGCTGCATACTCACAGTAGCACGTCTGCGTCTTTGTCATCCAAATCAAAGTAATCCTGGTAAGAGTCTGTGTTGTCCCAGTTCTCTACAGGCGTCTGTGTATCGAAGTCAAAAGTCCTCCTGGTTAGAGTCTCTGTTATCCGAGTTCTTCCATCTTGACTGCATCTTTCGGGAATGTAAACAAAGAAGCGCCGGCTGTGTACTGTTGTTGCTGACTACGTTCGAAAAATACGTCCATTTCGCACCGACAACTTTCTTCTTTGCTTGCTCAGCTTCCTTCTCCATAATGCAATGAACATGATTGCAACAGATTCACGAACACAGATGTCCAGAATACTGTGGAATTATGAAATGAAAACAGAGCTTTTTCGTATTGGCTTCAATGTGGAAGGCATACCCGTGTTCCCCGGTCTACGTCACGCGCATACGTCATCCTCAGAGGCGTTTCGAACCGGAAGTTTAGCGGCAAATTTAAAATGTCACTTTATAAGTTAACCCGGCCGTATTGGCATGTGTTATAATGTTAAGATTTCATCATTGATATATAAACTATCAGACTGCGTGGTCGGTAGTAGTGGGTTTCAGTAGGCCTTTAACTACGGAGCTAACGTGATAGCATCAGGCTCAAATGCAGATAGAAACAAAATAAATAAAAAACCCTGACTGGAAGGCTAGACAGAAGATCAACAATACTATTAAACCATGAACTTGTAAATACATGGTTAATAATTTCCAGCTTGGCGAAGCTTAACAATTGAAGCTAACTACGGAGCGGCGGCGGGCGTTGTAGCTTTCGACGACACCCCGGCCGCCATCAGAGTCAGCAAAAAACATATTTCCCCAAAGTTACGTACGTGACATGCACATAGCGACACGCACGTACGGGCAAGCGATCAAATGTTTGGAAGCCAAAGCTGTACTCACGGTAGTGCGTCTTGTATCCAGCTCAAACACAACACAACCTCCTGATTGTGTTGCTGTAGTCCGCTGCTAATACACCGATCGCACCTACGACTTTCTTATTTGCAGTCTCCATTGTCCATTAAACAAATTGCAAAAGATTCACCAACACAGATGTCCAGAATACTGTGGAATTGTTTGATGAAAACAGAGCAGTTTGTATGGTGACACATTGGGTACGAATACTTCCGTTGCCGTCGTGACGTCACGCGCATACGTCATCATACATAGACGTTTCCAACCGGAAGTTTAGCGGGAAATTTAAAATTGCACTTTATAAGTTAACCCGGCCGTATTGGCATGTGTTGCAATGTTAAGATTTCATCATTGATATATAAACTATCAGACTGCGTGGTCGGTAGTAGTGGGTTTCAGTAGGCCTTTAAAACAAGTGAGAGCGAGTGTAGGGTTTGAGCAGAAAATGCGGTATTGCTGTTCTGTTCTAGGGTGTTCCAATCGTTCAAAAAGAGACATAGGAAAGCATTCATAGAGTCCCGAAATAGGTGGTTCATTAAGATAATAAAGTCAGGGGAAAAAAACAAAAGTACGTGGAAGGAAATGGTTTTTAAAAATATCACTTTCATCATCTTGTGGAATACAATCGGACCGCTTGTGTCTGTAGTGATCACTTTGTAAATGGTTTGTTTGAACATTTGATTTGTTTGAGAAACTTTATGTAATGCATTAGTTCATTCTGTACTGTATTAGTAGTGCTTGATAGCAGAACGTACATAAAGGACAATAGATCGCATTAGTTTGTGTTCTTTTGTGGTTACCTAAATATAAATACGAAGACCTGTTTGTGCAAATAAACTAATGTCATATTAAGTCCTAGTAATAAAAATTGTGATTGTTGGTCCAATCCATCGTATTTCTGTTGTCCATTTTCATAACAGAAACTAAAAGTTTATTTGGTGTTGTTGTGCAGGAAAGCTAAGTGCTTTATTCGACACGGATGACCACATTGGTGATATTTGTTAGGATCAAGAAATTATCCTTAAAAGTATTAATGAACTAGATGACTATATCTCTCGTAGCCTCAACAGCATAAACTATATCGTGATATCGCTAGCAAAGATGCATGTTTGAACAACAGAGAAATATATAGCTAAATAGTGAGACAAAATATGAACTTCACACCACTAAAACAACTGCAGACATGAATTGTAGATGAGACTAAAATTTGTAGGAAGAAATCAACTTCAAACAAACTCATCCTTTTTCTCATTAGCGTCACGATCGCATCAGCACAACACTCGTGTCAATCAAATACGTTACTTACCGATGGCCGAATAAATCCAACCTAATGCTTAAATTGTGGACTCCTCCAGATGTAAAGACATGATGTGCCTTCAATCTTTTGTTCTGTAAATACTGTCTGTGAGTGTCAAGTGAAGTCGAGGTAGCAGTAACCTTTTGGTCATGATAAATGGTTTAAATCTTAAAAAAAATAAAATAATATGAATAAACAGTAGCCTAAGGGGCTTAGACCATTGCCTGAAACCCGGAAGTGTCTGGATGTGCCTCTCGGTCACGTGATTGCAACCCTCCTATTGGAATGAAAACGTTTAAATCTCCAAGTTAACTAAAACTAACAAATAATAACATTGAAACTTACTTTGTCCCTAAGCAAAATTTTGCATCCATACATCCATCTTCTTTCGCTTATCCGAGGTCGGGTCGCGGGGGCAGCAGCCTAGGCAGGGAAGCCCAGACTTCCCTCTCCCCAGCCACTTTGTCCAGCTCTTCCCAGGGGATCCCGAGGCGTTCCCAGGCCAGCCGGGAGACATAGTCTTCCCAACGTGTCCTGGGTCTTCCCCGTGGCCTCCTACCGGTCGGACGTGCCCTAAACACCTCCCTCGGGAGGCGTTCGGGTGGCATCCTGACCAGTTGCCCGAACCACCTCATCTGGCTCCTCTCGATGTGGAGGAGCAGCGGCTTTACTTTGAGCTCCCTCTGGATGGCAGAGCTTCTCACCCTGTCTCTAAGGTAGAGCCCTGCCACCTGGCGGAGAAAACTCATATCGGTCGCTTGTACCCGTGATTTTGTCATTTCGGTCATAACCCAAAGCTCATGACCATAGGTGAGGATGGGAACGTAGATCGACCGGTAAATTGAGAGCTTTGCCTTCCGGCTCAGCTCCTTCTTCACCACAACGGATCGATACAGCGTCCGTATTACTGAAGACGCCGCACCAATCCGCCTGCCGATCTCACGATCCACTCTTCCCTCACTCGTGAACAAGACTCCCAGGTACTTAAACTCCTCCACTTGGGGCAGGGTCTCCTCCCCAACCTGGAGATGGCACTCCACCCTTTTCCGGGCGAGAACCATGGACTCGGACTTGGAGGTGCTGATTCTCATCCCAGTCGCTTCACACTCAGCTGTGAACCGATCCAGTGAGAGTTGAAGATCTTGGCCAGATGAAGCCATCAGGACCACATCATCTGCAAAAAGCAGAGACCTAATCCTGCAGCCACCAAACCGGATCCCCTCAACGCCCTGACTGCGCCTAGAAATTCTGTCCATAAAAGTTATGAACAGAATCGGTGACGAAGGGCAGCCTTGGCGGAGTCCAACCCTCGCTGGAAACGTGTCCGACTTACCGCCGGTAATGCAGACCAAGCTCTGACACTGATCGTACAGGGAGCGGACCGCCACAATCAGACAGTCCCATACTCTCTGAGCACTCCCCACAGGACTTCCCGAGGGACACGGTCGAATGCCTTCTTCAAGTCCACAAAGCACATGTAGACTGGTTGGTCACACTTCCATGCACCTGCAAAGACCCTGCCGAGAGTATAGAGCTGGTCCACAGTTCCACGACCAGGACGAAAATCACACTGTTCCTCCTGAATCCGAGGTTTGACTATCCGGCGTAGCCTCCTCTCCAATAAACCTGAATAGACCTTACCGGGAAGGCTGAGGAGTGTGATCCAACGATAGTTGGAACACACCTTTCGGTTCCCTTTCTTAAGAGAGGAACCACCACCCCGGTCTGCCAATCCAGAGGTACCGCCCCCGATGTCCACACGATGCTGCAGAGTCTTGTCAACCAAGACAGCCCCACAGCATCCAGAGCCTTAAGAAACTCCGGGCGGATCTCATCCACCACCGGGGCCTTGCCACCGAGGAGCTTTTTAACTACCTCCTCAACCTCAGCCCCAGAAATAGGAGAGCCCACCACAGATTCCCTAGGCACTGCTTCCTCATAGGAATACGTGTTGGTGGGATTGAGGAGGTCTTCGAAATATTCCCTCCACCGATCCACAACATCCGCAGTCGAGGTCAGCAGAACACCACCCGCACCATACACGGTGTTGACTGTGCACTGCCTCCCCTTCCTGAGGCGGCAGATGGTGGTCCAGAATCGCTTCGAAGCCGTCCGGAAGTTGTTTTCCATGGCTTCCCCGAACTCCTCCGATTTCCGAGTTTTTGTCTCCGCGACCGCTGAAGCAGCACAGCGCTTGGCCTGTCGGTACCTGTCTGCTTCCTCCGGAGTCCTATGAGCCAAAAGACTCTTTCTTCAGCTTTACGGCATCCCTCACCGCTGGTGTCAACCAACGGGTTCTAGGATTACCGCCACGACAGGCACCAACTACCTTGCGGCCACAGCTCCAATCAGCCGCCCCGACAATAGAGGTGCGGAACATGCTCCACTTGGACTCAATGTCCAGCACCTCCCTCGTGACATGTTCAAAGTTCTTCCGGAGGTGGGAATTGAAACTCTCTCTGAAAGGAGACTCTGCTAGACGTTCCCAGCAGACCCTCACAATGCGTTTGGGCCTGCCAGGTCTGTCCGGCATCCTCCCCCACCATTGCAGCCAACTCACCACCAGGTGGTGATCGGTAGAAAGCTCCGCCCCTCTTTTCCCCCGAGTGTTCAAAACATGAGGCCGCAAATCCGATGACACAACTACAAAGTCGATCATGGAACTGCGGCCTAGGGTGTCCTGGTGCCAAGTGCACATATGGACAGCCTTATGTTTGAACATGGTGTTTGTTATGGACAATCTGTGACGAGCACAAAAGTCCAATAACAAAACACCACTCGGGTTCAGATCCGGGCGGCCATTCCTCCCAAACACGCTTCCCCAGGTTTCACTGTCGTTGCCAACATGAGCGTTGAAGTCCCCCAGTAGGACAAGGAAATCACCTGGGGGAGCACTTTCCAGTACTCCCTCGAGTGTATCCAAAAAAGGGTGGGTACTCTGAACTGCTGTTTGGTGCGTAAGCACAAACAACAGTCAGGACCCGTCCCCCCCACCCGAAGGCGGAGGGAAGCTACCCTCTCGTCCACCGGGTTGAACTCCAACATGCAGGCTTTGGGCAACAAGAATTGCTACCCCAGCCCGTCGCCTCTCACTGCGTGCAACGCAGTGTGGAAGAGAGTCCAGAGAACTGGTTCCAGAGCCCTTGCTGTGCGTCGAAGTGAGTCCGACTATATCCAGACGAAACTTCTCCACCTCGCGCACTAGCTCAGTCTCTTTCCCCCCCAGCGAGGTGACATTCGACATCCCAAGAGCTAGCTTATGCAGCTGAGGATCGGACCGCCAAGTGCCCTGCCTTCGGCTGCCACCCAGCTCACAACGCACCCGACCTATATGGCCCCTCCCATGAGTGGTGAGCCCATTGGATTTTCCTTGAATAAAAAAATACAACCAAAATAATTAAGATATCTTAAGGAGGGGATTGGAGGTGGGCTCAAATATACACAACCATAACAATAAATAAAATAGCTAAATAAAGTATTGACAAACAAAGATGCACTTCAATATTGAACATGAAGGCAGAGTTCAAGTTGTACATTACTTAACTGACATTTAAGTTAGGATCTTCTTAAACAAAAGTGCAAAGTAACAAATAAACACTACAGTTTAAACAGATGTATTAACAGGTCATAGAGCTGGGCGATATGGCCATTTTTTAATATCTCGATATTTTTAGGCCATATCACGATACACGATATATATTGCAATATTTTGCCTTAGCCTTGAATGAACACTTGATGCATATAATCACAGCAGTGTGAGGATTCTATGTGTCTACATTAAAAAATTCTTCTTCATACTGCATTAATATATGCTACTTTTAAACTTTCATGCAGAAAGGGAAATCACAACTAAGTCAATTTAGCAAAAGTGTATTTATTAAACAGTTATCAAGCAGTGGCACAAACATTCATGTCATTTCAAAACTGAAAGTGCAAGATTATCAGAGACATTTTAAAACAAGCTATTAGTGCACTTTTGTGCATGTCACTAAGATGACATATCAAAACAACACAAACTTAAAGTGCACTTTTTGTACAGAAAGCCACTACAATAGTTTCAAACAAATAAAATGCACTTTTGTGCATGATGTCACACAATATATTTCAATAACTGTCAAATAAAAATGAGCTGCATAATAGGAAATCAAATCGCTATGTGGTGGGTTACTGCGGACGTTATCTCCTTATGTTGTGGACTATTTTTTTCATACGGTGTTGATGTGGAAATGGTTGCCTGGGCATTTTGTTGGTGTGGCACCGAATGGAGATGTTGACATGCAGAGTAAGGACTCTTCATTCTCTAGCGGGTGACTTTTCAAATGATGCTACATATTAGCAGTAATGCTACGCAAAACATAGCAACGCTTTAGCCGCATACTTGACAAATTACGGTTGTCTGTTTGACATACTGTATTCCCACTTGAAACCAAACCACCGCCAGACGATGGACCCCTGCTGTTTTTCTTGGGAATTAATTATTCCTTCATTTGTTACCAGATTCGCACCTTCTTTCTCTCGTATTACCACTCGCACCACAGCTAACTTTACCCATGCTGCTACCTCTCTGCTCCGCGAGGGCGTATACGTATGTGACGTATGACGTGACAGTATGTGACGTATCTAAGAAGGAGCGCTTGCTGTCTGTGAGAAGGAGAGACAAGAAAGAGTGAAAAAAGCCTGTAGTGTAATGTCCGCAGCTAAAAGCAACTGCGTAGAACAAATACTCGAATATCACAATATAGTCATTTTCTATATCGCACAGAGACAAACCCGCAATATATCGAGTATATCGATATATCGCCCAGCCCAGCCCTAACAGGTCATATGCAAAACATAATAACGTTTGGCAGATTCCGAGTGAGGTGCACCAACATGACATGACACATGACAGCACTTTTGAAAAATGCTAGTTTTATAACAGTATTTAATGGCAGCATGTCTTTGGCGATGTATTCAACCACACTTTCTGTGAGCGCGCACCATTTTGCAATGTTTTGTTTACACTGAACTTGCTCTTTCACCAAAAGCGAAGTGTTTGCACTTTCGGCAAACTGGCTTCTCAGTGTTGATAAACTTATCTTGTTCCAAAGGTTCAAACTGAAATATTCCCACATTGAAGTGGTGGCATTTGGTTTTATGATCATTTTGTCCATGTTAGCTGCTACATGTTAAACTAGTTGCACTGTGTGATGCTACTGGGCCAGCGGCCCCGCTTCACTGCACAAAGAATCAAACACACTTCAGGGTTTCCTGTAGTCTGCCAAGATACCTACTGTGGTGGGGGTGTGGTTATGGCCGTGGTCATTATGACGTCATCAAATAATTTGCTTAATCTGCTATGATGATAAGATGATTTTTTTCACTAGTGTTTTTTACAATTGACTCTTCTTTGTTTTAAAATGCTTCTAAATGTGTGTTTAACTCCTGTGCAGTACTTTATGAAACTTTTATCGTTTTCTAAAATGTGCTATTTAAATAAAGTTGATTGGATTGGATAAAAAGGTTAAAACATGTATAAATACATTTAAAAACAAATCTGTTATTATTAATTAGTATTAAGTAGGGATGTGCTTTTAAGAACGCAATGCTGTTGAGGAGAAAAATATTTGATGTTGCAGTTTCATTTTGAACGATCGACTAGCGTCCTTCCGTCAGCTGCTGGGACTGAGAGTTACCATTCAGCAGGCGATGTGTCGGGAACGTTGTCACAACTTGTTTGTCGTCCTTTATTTTAACTGCTAAATTTGTCAGTGTTCAAATAACATCAATACTAGCTAAAATATTTGGTCATATCATCGAATTGAATGCAAGCTGAGTTGTCGGTGAGGCACACAGATTGTGTGTTAGATGTGAGATGTTAGATGTGTTAGGTGTCAGTCCTGTTTATTTTTGTTGGCCAAACTGTTGCACTGAAGTACATGGTTGTTGGAGAAGAACAAAGATTGTTTATTTGACTATACCTTCATTAGCCAAACTGCTTTGTGTTTTATATTGATATCAAAAAGTAAACAGCATATTTTTTTACATTACTTGTGTTTTTTTCATTTCACAAAGTTATCACTTTTATACCCATTCATGTGACATAGCATGTTGTTAATATTTTATGGTGTATAGTTAATTCCTACACGACATAATTATGCTCAAAATCTTAATGGATATGTCCCGATACAGCATGTACATGTACACACATTAGTACATGTAAATGTATGTACATAACTTAAAAAAATACCTCTCTCTATGAAAATGTAAACATGGAGATAAAGGCATCATGTAATAAAAAAGCTGACACGCTGATACTATTAATGAACAAAAACACAAATATTTGTCTTTAAATATATATTTAACGTTTATTTAGAGCATTTTTATTAGATAATACAAATTACATGATGGCGTCACGTTCACACTCCAACTCTGTTTTACCCAACATAATGAATGATCATGATTAATAATCATGATTTCAATATTGATAAAAATAATGTTAATTATTATTTTGCCCATAATTGTGCAGTCCTATGTATAAGACTAGACCTCATACATAAACACTATTTGTATCTATATGGACAAAAAGTGCAGTTACGTCTTATGTCCATAAGGTGCCAACTAGCGATATTTTCACATTTATTTTTATTAATTTACAGTATTATTTTGTTTCTGCCATATTACTTTGTTTATAATGTTTGTGTTGCTTTCATATGTACATTTAACTTTCTACTTGAGGTACATATATACATTGTGAATGTGTTGTTTGTGTTGGTTTTTAAAAAAAATAAAACTTGGTTAAAAGATTTCAGTATAAGTAGTTTTAGAATATTTTGAGCACATTTAAAAATACTGTGATAATAATGATATCCGTGATAATTTTCGTCAAAATAAACGTGATAAGAAATGTTCATACTGTGACATCCCTACTATTAAGATATATTTTTATATCGTTTTGCCATATATTCAATTGTTGCTGCTTGTTGTACAATGTACTTTGAGAATTTTTCAAGTGTCATTCTAGAGACATTTAATGACTTTTTTCAAAATTAAAAACTATTAGCAACATATCCAATCTTCTTTTGGCATATTATAAAATGCTTAACTTCTGTCCCTCAATGTCCTTGACGAAAGAGGCAAACCTCAGCGAGCATGATGTCACATTTACTTCGCGCTGCTCCGGTTGAACTCTCTCTTCTTAAAAGTCGCTACTGTCCTCTTAATATTTGCACATTTTGTAGATAGCTGTCCACAGGTATATCTTATGTTTGTGTGGTTTGGACTTGATGTCAGTTTTTCTAATGTTTGCAAACGCACCCTCCGTGCCTGAAAGGTGATTGGCGGAGAATGAGGAAGTGTTGTGTGTTCGGCGGGGAAGCGCGGACTCACAGAGACAAACATGTGTACACTGGAAGTAAAACCTGTTGGAATTGTGCCATTTGTTATCATAAGATTGGTAATAAAAGTAAAAAATAGTGTCGCACGTTGTGGGATTCTTCTGGAGGCTATAATATATTATATTCATTGAATTTATTTTTAAGTAAAAAATATCATTTGGTGCAGCCGGGCCGGCTGCACCAAATGATAATATAAATACATTTAATAAAGTCAAAATACAAATAAGGCAACAAGAGAAGTATCCTACACTTCTCTTTTGTAAAGTAAATCTGAACAGCCGATATGGGCATCTACATCTGCTATATGATTTGCCCGAGAAGCTGGGCAGGACATTATTAAAAAAAAAAAAAAAAAAAAATTTAAGTAAAAAAAACAACTTATTTTCAAGGTGTGGCGGTAATAAAAATGCTGTGGCAGTCCGCCACATTCAATTGCATTAAGGGGAAATCCTGAACTCAATGAGGACAAGATCATTGGAAAACTGGAAAACTTGCCAACTTTAATTTTCATATATCGTTGGTTAATTGACTTATCGAATATCGGCCTAACTCTGATCATGATGAGGTAATTAAGCAAACAGGCCCTGACTCTTTGTCCCCATAATAGCCTTACAGCGTCATCTTGTCTTTCACTCACTCACTGTGTTAAGATTTGGGCACAAGTGACTGGTGAAAGTGCTGAGCAAGCAACAGTTACTCTGACCTGCCAGATGCCTTTAATTTTATTACTCAACTACGAAGTTTTATCGGAAAGAGAGCCTCAGGAGATGTGCTTATTATGAATTCTAAATTGATCCATTCTTGTTGCTTGGCCTGGCTTTGATCTGCAAATTGGTCCTTTTTAATGGGCCTTAAAGAGGAGCACCATTGCCAGGTTAACATAAACACATGTCTTTACTATATCCATTACCTGCTCTATGGTCTTCCATTTT